>NC_092823.1:2535000-2835000 GCF_023375885.2 Dermacentor andersoni
CATGAGTAGGGCTAAGCCGCTGTGGAGTCTTTAACGGCTACGCGGCCACGGGCAGGGTTTCACCCCCATCGACGTGCTTCGCTTCAGTCAGCAGTAGGTTCATTGAAGGGCCTCAAACACACACACACTTTCGCATCGGCAGATCGCCGCAGCAGAACCGCTGCTGTTCCAACAGCCTACTTGAGACGAAAGACAACAGCCCGGCGCGCGTACTCGCGCAGCTCTTCAAAACCACTCGGCCAGTGCCAGGGACGGCTCCCTGCGCCGGAACCACAAGTCTACTTGAGGCGGAAGACCAAGCCAGCAAGGGCCTGGCCGCAAGTGCGCTCGAATCCGGGACTACAGTCCCTCGTCTGTCCGTACCTCCTCTTTCGACGTGCGGCGGCTTCCCAAAGCGCACAAGTCCGCTAACCGCAGAACGCTTCCGACGTAGCAAAGCCGCGTTTGCTTCGGTACTTCGCAGCAACGCCGCCTTTCCCTCGGCGGCGGGCGAATAGCCTGCAGACGTCGTCGCATTAAACCGCGATCTCGACACCTCGCGCGTCACGAGCAGGAGCCGACCGGCAGCCTCCGGCCCTTTCGGACTCGGTGGCATTTGCCGCGGAGGACGGGAGAGCACTTTAGGCCACGGTTCCTTCCGTACTTGGCAGCCGCACCCTCATACCGACAGTTCCATGACCGACCGAGCGCCACACCGTTCCTTTAGTACTTGGGCGGCAACAAAGTCGGGTCGTTACTCCATACTCGCCGCAGGAAGCGACCGGCAGCCGCCAGCCTTTTCAGACTCGGCAGCGTTTGCCGCGGAGGACGGGAGAGCGCTCGCACCACGGTTCCGTGTGTACTAAGCGGCAGCGGCATTAGCTCTCGACCGTCAGTTCCTTGACCGACCGCACGCTTCGCCGTTCCCCTCGTACTGGGCAAAGCAGCAGGTCGGGTCGTCTTACTCCCATTCGGTGCAAGAGCGCCGAAGCGGACAGAAAGCCCACCCAGCGTGCGTTACGCCGTTTCTACCCGCGGGCGCGGCCAAGCCAACCGTCCAAGGTTGCAGCCGGCGTCCACTGGGCGCAACAAATTTGGCACGTGGCGCCCCTCAAAATTCAGGCAGTCCCCGGCATGTTCGGGTATAGCCGTCCCCGCGTCCAAGCGGGGCCAGCGGCGGAAAGCGTCGGGCGCAGCGAGCTACTTCACCCACACGGGGTAGAAACATTGGCGCTCGCCACCCTTCACAATCCGGTAATGATCCTTCCGCAGGTTCACCTACGGAAACCTTGTTACGACTTTTACTTCCTCTAAATGATCAAGTTTGGTCCTCTTTCCAACAGACCGGCGCAACCGAAAGGCCGCGCCGGAGATCGGTCCGAAGACCTCACTAAATCATTCAATCGGTAGTAGCGACGGGCGGTGTGTACAAAGGGCAGGGACGTAATCAACGCGAGCTTATGACTCGCGCTTACAGGAAATTCCTCGTTCAAGGGGAACAATTGCAAGCCCCTATCCCAATCACCAAAGAAGTTCCACGGGTTACCCAGTCTTTTCAGACAGGGATAAAGACACGCTGCTTCCTTCAGTGTAGCGCGCGTGCGGCCCCGGACATCTAAGGGCATCACAGACCTGTTATTGCTCTGTTTCGTGCGGCTAGGAGCCGCTTGTCCCTCTAAGAAGGTTGTAAGGTGCTGGGAACCCCGCACCTATTTAATAGGCTAGAGTCTCGTTCGTTATCGGAATTAACCAGACAAATCGCTCCACCAACTAAGAACGGCCATGCACCACCATCCACCGAATCAAGAAAGAGCTCTCAATCTGTCAATCCTCCCAGTGTCCGGGCCGGGTAAGTTTTCCCGTGTTGAGTCAAATTAAGCCGCAGGCTCCACTCCTGGTGGTGCCCTTCCGTCAATTCCTTTAAGTTTCAGCTTTGCAACCATACTTCCCCCGGAACCCAAACACTTTGGTTTCCCGGAAGCTGCCCGCCGAGTCATTTGAGTAACTCAGGCGGATCGCTGGTTGGCATCGTTTATGGTCAGAACTAGGGCGGTATCTGATAGCCTTCGAACCTCTGAGTTTCGTTCTTGATCAAAGAAAACATTCTTGGCAAATGCTTTCGCAGTAGGTCGTCTTGCGACGGTCCAAGAATTTCACCTCTGGCGCCGCAATACGAATGCCCCCGTCTGTCCCTCTTAATCATTACCTCGTATTCCAAAAACCAACAGAACAGAAACGAGGTCTTGTTCTATTATTCCATGCAAGTTTATTCAGGCGACTCGCCTGCGTTGAGCACTCTAATTTTTTCAAAGTAAAAGCACCGGACTTCTCGAGGCACACAATGAAGTGCACCAAGAAAGGACCGGCATGATGTTCAGTCCGAGCCGTCGCATCGGGTAGATGCACTACTCGTCTGGAACTGAGATCCAACTACGAGCTTTTTAACCGCAGCAGCTTTAGTATACGCTATTGGAGCTGGAAATACCGCGGCTGCTGGCACCAGACTTGCCCTCCAATTGATCCTCGTTAAAGGATTTAGAGTGTACTCATTTCAATTACGGGGCCTCAAAAGAGTCCCGTATTGTTATTTTTCGTCACTACCTCCCCGTGCCGGGAGTGGGTAATTTGCGCGCCTGTTGCCTTCCTTGGATGTGGTAGCCGTTTCTCAGGCTCCCTCTCCGGAATCGAACCCTGATTCTCCGTTACCCGTAACAACCATGTTAAGCAAGTAACCTACCATCGAAAGTTGATAAGGCAGACACTTGAAAGAAACGTCGCCGGCTCGTGGCCATGCGATCAGCACAAAGTTATCCAGAGTCACCACACAATACGGGCCGAAACCCGATCGATCTTGGTCTAATAAAAGCACCCGTCGCCCAAAGGGCTTCAGGTTCACTGCATGTATTAGCTCTAGAATTGCCACAGTTATCCAAGTAGGAAGAAACGATCTAAGCAACCATAACTGATTTATTGAGCCATTCACGGTTTCGCCTTATTTCGGCATGTACTTAGACATGCATGGCTTAATCTTTGAGACAAGCATATGATTACTGGCAGGATCAACCAGGTAATCGTTCAACTGCGCGTCCAGCCTTTCAAGCAGGCCGGACGCCGTTTTTGCGATGCCGAGGCCACCTTCAGGCGCCCCAACACGCTTCGTTCTCGCAAAGGGTAGCACTTTGCACAGTCCGAGACGACGGCGTTCGAGCTCGCTACGGCGCCCTCCCCGCAGGGCCGGGAATCGCCACGCGGCAAGAAGCCCGCAACATTCTCGATAGACCGGTTGTGTCGACTCGATCGCGGCTTGCGGTTTCTCTCGAGCCCGCAGCACTGGTGGACCGACCGACACTTGCAACGTAGCCGAGACGGCAAAGCGCATGGCGACGGGTCACGCCCGCGCCTTCGGCGCTTTCGTATTTGACTCGTCCGAGGACGATGCGGAACACACTTCGATATCGTGGAAAAAGCGTCGTCTCACAACGAGCCCCTAACGCATCAAGCGGATGAGGCTGAAGACGTCAGCTGTAGGATTCACGGGAGCGATACCGGGGACAGGCTTGACGGGCACGAAGCCCTCCGCATATCAAACACCCTGGTCGCTTTGGGGGCGACTGCTCTCTGGGACCCCCATGTAATAGCAGCGATAGAGTACGGCCCCAGACCTCCATGGGGCCGTACTCGTGCCACTTTCGACGAGCGTCTGGCGAAAATCGTGCCGCCTCGTAACGCCGCGAGCAAGATTGAAAGCTTACGTCGGCAGCACAATGCCGAAGTCGTGAAAGAGAAGCGCGTCCACCGAATGCGCGAACGGCAATTTCTCGCCAATGGCCAGTACGGCTTCCTGAACAATCGCCTTTCTGTCGCCCTACGGCGCCCCCAGCCGATCGATTCGAGGCACGCTAGCGCGGCCCCTTCGCCATTTCCGAGCACGAGTGCGAACAGTGCGGGCGGCGTGCTCGACGCCCCGGCTGACGTCGTTTCGGGCTTTGTCTCTTCGCGTGCTCGCGGCAACGCCGCGGCCAACGACGCCGTCTGCGCGGTTCTTTCCCGGTTCCCGGCGTGCTATAGTGCAGCCCTCCCCGGGTGACACCGGCTCCGTCGGGGCCGTGCGGTGGCTTGTACGCAAAAGTTGCGTCAAAGGCGTCGCGCTCGCACCGCCCCGGCACACGTGGTTTCGGACTTTGTGTCTTCCAGCGCTCGCAACCATGTCGGAGCCGACGCCGACGACTGCGTGGTGTTTCAACGATTGCCAGCGTGACACAACGCAGCTGCGTGCGGGATGCCAGCGATTCCGTAGTGGCCGTGCGGCGGCTTGTACGCAAAAGTTGCGTCAAACGCGTCGCGCTCGCACCGCCCCGGCACACGTGGTTTGGGACTTTGTCTCTTCGAGCGCTCGCAGCGATGTCGAGGCGATCGCTTACGTCTGCACGGTTTCCGGTGTGCTACGATGCAGCAGTCTGCCGCACGACACCTCTTGGTTGCCGAGGCCAGCACGGCAATTTACTGAAGCGAGCGCATTGCGCCCAGGCAGCAGCGGACTTTGTGCTTTCGGGAGTGCTCTTGCTGTAAATTTGAACGGCTGCAGCTGCGCGAAGCAAGTGTACTTATTTTCTCTCTCTCTCTGCCTTTCAGGCGACTGTAATTTTACTTTAAATGCGACTGGAGGCGGGAGCAACCTGATGAGAGTAGGTGGACTTCGGTAGATGTTGTAATTTAGAAATTGCTTTCAAGCTTTGAGGACAGACACCTTCGCGCCATCTGCTTTCCCCGTCTCTTTGGCACTTTGTAGTGTGTGCTGCATGCTCTGCATTGCAAAGAAACACGCCTGTGTCTCTCCCTCTCTCACGTTCTTCTTCTTTTTGTAGCTGCTCTTGTAGAAGATGCTATGCTCTTTACTCGCTGTAACATAGAGTGCTTGCACAAGCCAACAACCTTTGCGTGTTTTGTTTTTTTCTCTCTTCGCAAGACGTTTCTGCCATTATTCACTGCCTCTCGTTCTTAGTGTGCAATGGAGCGTTAGCTCGCGCCATCTACCTTTCTTTCTGTATGGCAAAGTCCGCAGGTTTTCCTTGTTCCGTACACAGATGGCGCCAATGCGTTTTCGCGCCAGTTTCGAACGACCTCGCTTTACTCGTGTTTCTCATTGGAGTGTTTCAAAGGGGTTTGCGAAAGGGGGTGGTTCTTGTGCAAGGCTGAGCTTTCCAGCTGCGTTTAAGCTATGCTAGCATGTGTGCGTATATATACATATATATATATATATATATATATATATATATATATATATATATATATATACATATATATATATAAATACATAAACACACGCACACACACACGGGATTGTAAATATGAGGAAGCACTTTTTTTTTTACAATGCCTGTGTTTCAGATGGCAATCTTTCTCCCCTCTATGTTTCCGGTTGGAAGGAGTGTGCAGCGTTTTCTATATTTATTTTTTCATTCACTTCTATGTTGCTCGTCTTCGTACATGGGGCATGCTACCTAATTCTACCGGTCGATTCGACACATTGCGATCCGTCGAGGCCTGTGCCGTATCAAAATTTTCAGTGGGCCTTGCGGTAAATAAAAAGAAATGAAGGAAATGCGCGTAGTATATTACAATTGCACACGGGCTTGAAACGAAGCCCTCAAAGAAGGTCACCTTGAGCGGTCGCATTCAGACGGAAGTAAGCATTCCCCTTGCGCGTGTTTTCCGCACGCCTGTTCCGTTTTCTACGAGGTTGCCTTCGTTGGTTTTGAGTTACAAACAAGCTTGCACTCGGGTCTCGTTTCTACGCGATAGCGTTTCATTAACAGCGAAAGACTGAGGCGTCGCGAGTTCATCCGTGAGATTGGGAGCGTAGAGTCTCAAGACAGGCTGAATTTTATAATATTGCCCACGCTGTTGCTGAGGTTACCAATGTCGGCACGGCGCCCACAAGGCAGTAGTACAATGAAGTGAAGTGAAGGACATCGCTTCTCGGCCTTTTGGCTAAGATTGCTGCCCCGGGCCGAGAAGACTTCTTCCAGAGTCGACACCGTCACCCCGGAGGTCGCGTCGGGACCACGGCGGACCTCCAGGAGTCTACCAGCGTCTGCCGATCAGGAGCAACCCGCCCGCCCGCCTGCCTGCCCAAGCGCCATCTGCTGAGCAGCAGAGCAACCCGGTGGGCCTCCTCAACGCCTGCCGAGCGGCCTATGATCACGGGAGCCAGCACCTCTGCAAGCGCCCCCTGTCGAGCCGCCGGCCAACCCCCTGCCCATAGCGGAGCCACTGCAGCGCCATCTGTTGAGCTCGCCGACTACCAGGGTACAGCGGCGCCCAGCGCCAGCTGTACGACACAAGTGGAACCTAGTTCCGTCGCGAGTTTCGGAGGAGCCAAGCCAGCAGCAGCATGGCAACGCCCCCCAGCCCTGAGACCAGCTGTGAGACCCCATTAAGGGAAAATTGTTTTTTGTTTGAAGCTCCTGACGGAGACATTTCTATTGATGACCTAATTGACGCGGTAGAAAGTATAGCTGGAAGGGAAGAGCTTCGGCGCCTCCCACCTTCTACAGGACACTTTTTCTTATTCTTTTGTCAATGGAATGTCTCCATTGTGCGACATTCAATGTTAGAGGACTTCGTAACCCCGAAAAACAGAGACAACAAATTACCTTCGCCCGAGAAAAGGGCATAGATATCCTATTTTTACAGGAAACTAATATACGCACACCCCAAGATGTAGCACCTTTTCGTCGACAGAACGGAGTTGACGCCTTCTTTTCACTTACATGTTCCAAATCATGCGGAACAGGAATCGTTTTTGTATCCGGTCGCTTCCGCAATAGAACCTTTTGAACCTATGACACGAAGGGCCGAATCATATGCCTGGACATGTACATAGGTAACCAGAAAATAAAAATAATCAATGTTTATGCACCGGTATCTAGGAATCTAACCAACATTTTTTTTAAAGACCTTTGGGATTACATCCCCACTAAGTCACCTTGCGCGGTGGTGGGAGACTTACAACTGTGTCCTAGACTCCTTTCGCGACATCAGGGGACCAGGACAGGGAAACCCAACCACCACGCAAGGGAGCTACGTAAACTCATGTCATACCACAACATGTCAGATGCCTGGATAGTAGCGCATGGCAACACGTTTGGTGGTACACGCTCCTGTGGGACAACAAATTCACGACTCGATAGAGCATATTTTTCAACGGATTTGATCTCCGATGTTTTAGAAATCCAAATCCTCAATGGCCCAGAAGGACTCAAAACTTTCAGTGACCATAGACCCCTCAGTTTCAAGATAAAGGGACAGAGCGGACTAGAGACTTCACCGAACAGGTGGAAAATGGACGTAAATCTCTTACGGGACTAAGAAAGATGCCTAACCATCAAACAGAAACTCGTCCGATGCATGAAAACTACTCCAGAGGACATAGAGTGGGACGACTTGAAAGAACAGTGGAAGGGAATACTAATGGAAGCAGGAAAAGAAAAAAAAAAGAAACTTACTGGAAAACTAAATGAAATATCTCGAAGGATTCGCATAATTGAAAGAGGGGGCGATCTGACTTATTGTATGCAAGAATATTTAATGGACCTTCGCGCCAGATACCGCGAGCACATAAAAGAAATAAAACATGGAGCGAGCCAGCCTATAGGATACCAAGGACAACAGTCAATAAATGATGGAAGCATTAAGCGTGAAGCAAGCCACATGATGGTTAAGAGCAACATCAGGCAAATACGATCCAAAAAGAGAGATACGATATCAGAACAGACAGCAATAGAAAAGATCTTTATAGATTATTTTCAAGAAATCATGCATGAAAAAGACGGTCAACCCGTACCTACCACGCCCAAATGGTTACCACAACTCCCGCAGATAAAGGACGAAGACAGATGTCACCTTTACGCACCAATCACGAAAGAAGAAGCCTTTCGCGAAATCTCTAAAATGAACAAAGAATCCGCCCCAGGGCGGGACGGAATCCTGACCGGCTTTTATCACGCGTTCTTTCCGGAAATTGGAGAACGACTAGTAAAAACATTGAACGATGTAATCAAGAACAACACTAAACCCGCATCCTTCACACTTAAAGCCAACGCTGACCCACTTGATGTCAACGCCTGGCGCCCAGTGACGTTGCTAAACTCGGATTATAAGATCGCTACGTCAATACTAACAAGCAGACTAGGCAGAATAACGCCCACAATAATATCTGAATTTCAAGCAGCAGCGATTCCGGGCAGGTCTATTTTTGCAGCCTTGACCCTTACCCGCGATATTTTTGCTTATGCAAAAGCGAAACAGTACAAAGGCGCATTTGTAGCTATTGATCAAGAGAAAGCATTTGACAACATGAGACAGGAATATATGTTTAGTGTGCTGGATGCTTTCGGCTTTCCACAAGAATTCATCGACATTATAAGAACTCTATACCGTGATTCTCAAAGCGAAATCTTAATTAACAACAAGGTAACCAAACACTTTAGTATCAACAAGGGGGTGCGCCAGGGCTGTGCCTTATCGCCCAGCTTGTTTGTCATAGCGTTAGACCCCTTGTTGCGGAAAAAAAAACGAAGAAAAAAGGATTAGTGGCTTCCCATTGCCAGGAAACATTGAAGTGAAAATATCTGCGTTTGCGGACGATATATTCCTTTTCATAAGAGACGAAGACAGTTACAGAACGATGCTACACATTTTTAATGAATACGCCAGTCTCTCAGGAGCAAAAATAAATGAGAATAAGAGCAAAGCACTTCGATTCGGTTCCTTCAATGAACAAGAACTATCCGAACTACAATTTTTGGAGGCAGTAAAAGTGCTCGGAGTCTGGTTTGAATCAGGAGATGTCTCGGCAAAAAGCTGGATAGAACCCCTCAGGAAAGCGCGGAAAGTGGCGGACGAGACAACACCCCCGGAACTAAGTATGGTAGAGAAATCTGAGATAATCAAATCCAAGCTGGGCGCACCTGCTTTCTATGTTGCAAGAGTTGCACGAATGCCCAGATTAGTGGCAAAAAAACTAGAATCTCTCATAAGTGTGTACCTGTGGCAAAAGAAGACCGCACCTTTACCCCGAAGAATTATGAGGCTACCTAAATCGCGAGGGGGCCTAGCCATACCGAATGTATCTCAGACAGCCAGAATCCTAGCGGCCAAGACACTAGGAACGCTGATCAACAGCGAACAATATGTGGGAATTACGGCCATGCACTATTGGCTGAGCACGCTGGGCCGCTTCGTGCCTCCAGAGAAATGGTATGGTCCGCGCGCAGAAAAGCCACTGGAATTTTACAGAGATGCAGTCCACACCTGCAAGGCAATCGAGGAACTCTGTCCAGACACTCCAATAACGGAAGTCAAGCCAGCCGAAATAAATGCCGCAATGGCATCATTAGAGCTTGAACTAGACGAAGTGAAGAAAAGCACAACGGCAAAATGGAAATGGTAGGCAAAAACAGACTTACCGGGGGAAATACGGGATTTTGAATGGAAAAGAAGATGGGGAGTGCTACCTACAAAATCGCGGCTGAAACATCTCAGGATAACTGAGACAGATCACTGTCCCAACTGCGCCAAACCAGAATCCCAAAAGCATGCCCTCAAGGAGTGCGGGCCAGCCAAAGCGGTATGGAGAGTGGCAAGTAATACATTCAGATGTAGACTGCTGCAACCGGAGATTAAGAAAGCCGGCTTCGAGAAACTATTATCACTAATCCTCATGTTTTGTATATGGAAAAGGCGAGGACTTGCGGAACTGAGGAGAAGACCACAAAAAGTTGTATACCCAGTACTGAAGTACACCCGTATTTGGATTAAAAATATATTATCAAAGGAACTCGCGAGAAACGGAGTGGATCACTTCCTTAGAAAGTGGCACACTCGATTTTGGAAGGTCAAAGACGACAAGATCGTAGCTCCCATGAGCCACTTCTAAAAATATGTCTCCCTGTCCCCTCCTAGTCTTCCATTCCTCTCCAAGGTAGGAGTGAAATTCCAGTCGCGCTAACATAATGTAGATGATTATCATATAGGAGGGAGTAGAATACGAACTCAACAGAAGACGAGTTCGGTCTTGTTTGCAAAATTGAATACAGAACACTTGAATTGCTTGTGCCCATGTGCCCCAAGAGGGACTGGAGTAAATATTGGACTACCCGTGTATCGACAATTCCATGACTCATTTTGGGTGCTGTATATGAATCTCTGTCCGAGGAAGGTGTATAGAGCGATTGGTCGCAAAGGCATATGTTAATTAACCTTCCACGGAGAAGAACTTCATGTAAATGTCATGATCAAGTGTTCATTGTACATACCATCATGTTGATTTTGGTTTGTTTTGTTTTATGCTGTTGTTTTCATTGTGATGTACACTAGAACGATGTACATAGGTAATTGACATGGAAGTCACATGTTAATAAAATTTTCTGTGTAGTATCTGTTCTTATCAGCTTAATATCTGATACGGGTTCTATATGGACCCACGATATTAAACCTATTTTTGGAAGTTGGCGGAGTGCTTGAAGCCTGCTTCACCTCCGCCGCAGGTCGGCCCGGTATTGCACTACCTCCGGGATCGTGCCCCGCTCACTTAGGTGAGACTTCATTCAATCAAAATGAAGAGCACAAGCTCGAAGCGAGCACTGACTTGACACGCACCATTCCTATACTATACGCAACGATGCCGGTTCGCGGACCACGAGAGTAATTAAACTGTCACTCCATCTGTGTGTAGCGTCGCACTTGCTGCGTCACAAATGGGACAGCCACTCCAGCAAATTTCTAGTTATGGGTTTCGAGAAAAATAAATGAAAGCAAAAGAAAGAACCAGAATTCCTATTTATCCGATGTCTCTGAACGATTGTCTCCAGTGAAGAGCCACTTGGGGGGATGGGGGTAGGATTAGCCGTGGGGTTTGCGATCAATATGAATACCACTCAAAGCCAACACTGCATTTTGGAGTTCACTATCGCTTGGATCCGTAAACCACCGCGCCCACGCAAGCTCGCCCTGCCGAAATCCGCTGCCCAAGTGGAAGAAAGATTCCCTATGAAAGAAAAATAGAGTGCCAGATTTCTGGTAACTACTGTGCAGCCTTTGTGTGGACATTTTCGCAGCAGTGGGACCGAGCGCCTCGAAAACAAGCTTGTCGTACGCCCAAGTGTGGCGAAATATATTCAAGGGCTCAAAGGTGCCTCATCTTTCTAACCTGTACGTTACGAAGACCTGTTGCTACCTTTTCATCATCAACATCATCATCATCCTGGCTACGCCCACTGCAGGGCAAAGGCATCTCCCACGATCCTCCAAGTACCCCGGTCACGTGCTGATTGGCGCCATGTAGTCCCTAATCTAATCTGGCCTCCTAACTTTCTGCCACACACCCCCTGCTACGCTTCCCTCCTCTTGGAATTCAGTCTGTAACCCTTAATGACCATCGGTTATCTCCCCCCCACATTGCATGCCCTGCGCATGCCCATTTGTTCTCCTTGGTTTAAACTTTGGTGTCATTAACTAGCGTTTGTTCTCACACCCCCCAATCTGCTCTATTCCGATCCCCCCGTGACGCTACACTCATCATCCTTCTTTCCAGAGCCCGTTGCGTCGCCCTCAGTTACCCTTCGGTAATCCTTAAAGCTTTTTGTTGGGGCACTCGTGGCATCTTTCTCGTTTAATCAAGTCAAATTTTTTTCGGTTTTGGGGGAAAACTCAATGAGCTAGGCGCGATTGTGTCCCCGGCGCCGCTCTCAACAAGATGGCGACGCCCAGGCTTTTTGCCTGCAGGTTCGGCCTAACGCAGAACATGCCTCCAGGGCAGTGAAGCCGCGTTGAAGGGGGAAAAAAGTCGTGCAGTGAAGCGCTTGCTCGGGCGAAAAACGCAAATATTAGCCGAACATACAACCAAATCGCCAAATAGGAATTTCCATTATTGAAAATTCCAGTTCAGTTTGCGCATTGTGTTCACCTAAGGTAAAGAACATGCCTTTTACTCCTGGCCTGCGTGGCCCTAGCGCGCATGCACACGAAAGTAATGAAATAGTGAAAACACGAAATAATGCGGTGCGGCTGTATCATATCTGTTTTGTGCGCTTTGTTCTTTGTGGACTACAGAGGTGTGTGTCATAAGAAAGCTTCGGTGCCCTTCTACTGTGACCACTGAAGCTATATTTAAAACCACATTGATTTGTACGGTTATTGCTGCAAACTGCGTGTGGGTATTTTTCTTTTTCGCTGCCAACGATGGGTTATCGCAACCGCGATCGGTTCTGCTGCTACGCTAGACGCGTGCTTGCCAACGGTTGGCTCTATACGCGACCCGCGACGCATGGTCGGCACATTCAAGCAGTCAATTGCAAACCGTTCCAAGAAGAAGGATGTACTCCACTTGCCACCGGGCGCGCTAGTTCGACGATTGCACTTTTTGACCCTCGAGGAAGCGCCGCCATCCCACGTTTTCTATAATACGATAAGATTCAGTGCGACCGCGACCACTTGTCTTTGTCAATATCTCGGACACCCCCTTTTTATTTTTAATGCAGATACTCAGACGCGCCCGTGTTCACGCGCACTTGCTCTCTCCGATAAGCAGGGAAGCTCGGTTGGGGTGGTGTCGGGCGTTGCGCATGCGCTGCTGAGCTCGTCGCTTCGCCGGCCGGTCGACGCTGGCGCGGTACTGGTAATGAACTTCGACGTGCATGGTGAAACGTCACTTTGTATTGCCACTGTAGACTAGCAATGCAATGTGTTTGCTAGCGATTGGATAAATGAGAAAGCGTGCACTGTCTACAGTTCATGCCCCTCTAGAGTAGTGGAAATGTTGCTCCAAGTATTAGGTATGTAATTTGCGCCTACGAACATGAACTAAACAAAGAAAATGGTCTGCAGCCGCCTTCGCTTCATAAAATTCCCGTACGAAGAAATTTCCGTGCGCAAATGAGAGAGCAAAAGAGAGAAACCATGTAAAGAAGAATGGCTGCCTTTTACGTGATCTCGCGCATGAAACCATACGATAGATTATTTTATCCGTTCATGTTGATTTGCCGAATGTAAACCGGAACACTTTCTCCACGCGGTATTCAGATTTGAATGGCAATCAATCACATCCTTTCTTTTTTTTGTTTCTGTTTGTTCTATCTGGAACCGAAAGAATTCAGAACGCCATTTCAATCTTAGACTCGATTAGATATCGTGACTGGTATGCTGAAAAATCACGCCTTGCGTTACGTCCCCCCTGGTATACCTCGTGTTAACCTTCATGATCACGGCATTAAAAATCGCCAGTTCCCGAACTTTAATCGCGCCGAAGATGAACCGATATGCTGGATTCTTATTGTAATGATTTTATAGAAAGCACTTGTTCTATGGCTAGATTTGAGGAAAAGAAAAACATCATTCAGGAATGTATAACTCAAAACAATTAAAAAATCTGCCGGCAATTCGTACTACAATGAGAGTACTGAGAATACTGCAAAAGATGAAATCCAAACATGCTCCAAGGAGCCGACAAATGCAATTCAACCAACGAGTTTAACTGAAATTATTTCATCAAGACATGCCCCGAAAAACGTTTTCTGATTTGATTTCTGATTTCTTATTTGAATCTGATTTCTTTTTTTTTACGACGGATAATAATTATGTTTCCAATGGCGGATGTGAAAATTTCAGAGCACGGCATTTTCGAAATCTCAAGGCCCCGGACGCTTTCTCTCTTCTTTAAGTATTTTGGTGGACGCGTATTGGTGCCCATGGAGGAAAATTTCGCGCACGTAATTTATAAACTTGTAGTTGATTTCCTTGAAGAACACAAAGTGCTGACAAACGACCAACCAGGACACAATTAAATTGGTATTACGCACGATTTCGCAGCCGCGGTAACAAAAGGGTAACAAACGGACGTTCATTTCGTGGTGTGGATTTCACGTCTCTAACAATAAAAAAAAATAATAAAAAAAACTACTGCATAAAATAGGTTTTCCCAAACTGGATGGTTTCGATCAGCTTTTGAACAGCCCTTCCTTAAATTGAGTTGGCGTTGATTGAGCGGGTGCGGGCCTCTGTTTAGGATTTTTGTAAATGGCATCATTACTGGACAGTGCGTTCACTTGAGGATAAAGAGAGAACCCCCCACCCCCCCCAAAAAAAAAAAAAATCATATCGTGGTGAGAGCCGTGGCAGATGAGTACTATTATCGGGAGAAAAAAAAAAGGAAAACCGCCTCGTACTCAGCAGCCGCTCCTGTTACGCGTGAAGCCCCAAACAAATTGTTTTTCTTGAGACGCTCTATAAAGTTATACACAGCTCCTTAAATGCAGCACCCGTACACAAAGCCAAACGTTCCAAACTGGAAAGAAAGCATGAAATTCGCGGTGCCCGTTTACTGTGAAACAACGAGCTACATTACGCGAAGTCCGCAACCACGTCAGCCGGGGCGGCCACGGAGAGTGCCGAACGCGCGCGCTTAAGCCTTAAAATGCTCGGCGCTTAAGCCAGGTAGCGAGTAAAAATGCTCGGCGCTTAAGCCACTCGGGGACTAACACTGAAGCCACGGGATTGTTGCTGAAATTTTATGCAGTCCGGTAGAAGTCGGTCGGCGCCTGCGCGCGGCAAGTCCGCAACCGCGTCAGCCAGGGCGGCAAAAAAAAAAAGCAGCCCCCCTGTACTAGTGTGCGCGAGGCGGCAGTCAATGCCGGCCTCGCTGTTATAGCCCCAGGAGGAACACAAGGTATTGCGCGTCGCGCCAACACACACACACACACATCGCCCCGAAATCGGCCGGTTCGCGTTCGAGACGCAACCGCACCATTTCAGCTGTCGGGAGCGCGGCTTTCGTCGATGCCGACAGCCGCCTTTTTATGCGCGTCACTGATAGGATGACGAGGCAATTTGTTGGCCACAAGAAACGCGTGCGACACAGCGCACGCAGCGCAGCTTCCAGCGGGCTGCTTCACGACAATCAAGATCGGCGACGCCCTCCAACTCTCGTGCCACAAGTGGATGCGAAAGCACCAGTGGCTCCTCTCGTCGCAGGTGCTAACAGCAATGGTCTGCTGCCAATGCACTTGAGCAGAACATGTTTGCAAAGCACCCTCTTGCAAGGCTAGCCGTTTCAAGCGGCGCCATATTGCGACAACGGTCCCCTTCCGTTTTGCCTTTTTCTGCACGGAGTTGCGACGGAGCGAAAAAGAAAAAAAAATATGGCTGCGCTCAACGGCAACCGTTTCGTGCGAGTCTTGCCGCCGGCAATGAGTTCGCTCCTCCTCTGTGGTCCGTCTCACGAGAGGACCCAACACTCTTCGCACCTGTCGGTGCCGCGATCGCTTGCTCGGGAAGGATCCCAGGCAGCACACCAGCATTGGACCAAGCATGGCCCAATGCTGGCAAAAATTGGTGCCAATGTTGGCCCAATCTTGGCATTTTGGCAAAGTGCAACCCGATCCAAGGTCCAGCCAATGTTCAAGCCAACATTGGCCCTACATTTTGCCATTGTAATATCCGATGTATTTCCAGCATAGAGCCAGTGCTCAGTCATCTTGTACCTAATGTTTTTTCCAGCATAGCCAGTGCTCAGCCATTTTGTACCCAATGTTTTTCCAGCATAGCCGCTGCTCAGCGATTTTCTATCCAATGTTTTTCCATCATAGCCGGTGCTCAGCCATGTTGTATCCAATGTTTTACCAGCATAGCCAGTGCTGAGCCATTTTGTACCCAATGTTTTTCCAGCATAGCCAGTGCTCAGCCATTTTGTACCCAATGTTTTTCCAGCATAGCCGGTGCTCAGCCATTTCGTACCCAATATTTTTCCAGCATAGCCGGTGCTCAGCCATTTTGTATCCAATGTTTTTCCAGCATAGCCGGTGCTCAGCCATGTTGTATCCAATGTTTTTCCAGCATAGCCAGTGCTCAGCCATTTTGTTACTTGTGTGCGGGCTTACTGCCTATACTATTAGCTAAACGGCCATGCTATAGAATGCTTCCAAACGCACATTTTTTCTAGACGTGACCAGTGCATGTAGTCTCAACACTTGTGCTCTGCTTGCGATTGTGTGTACCGCGAGTCTTCATCGCCCCGGAGTATGGAGTGCCGTGCCAAGATATGCCTAATAAGTGCTGCGTGCCCAATTGCCGGAGCCATTACATGTACGAATCGGGGCAGAAAAATAATGTCTTCAAGTTTCTGCAATATGAAGAAGCCCAGAGTGCCTGGATTAGGGCACTACCACGTGCAGACTTCATTGTATTAGCGCACTCAAGGGTAAGATGTTCAGAACTTCTTTAATAGTTACTTTTGAAAAATACGGAAAGGTTAATTGCTCAATTACAGCAAGTGCCTTTACAGAAAGTGACGATTCCTCAGAGTTCGACGCCTGCGAGGATAGAAATAAATATGAATTTGTGTTAAGGCACCTTTTGTGGTGTAGCACGAATATCTTATTGAACTACTACTGCAAGATGAATGACAAAATATTGGATGCCAATGCTAAGGCAAGGAAGAGAAAAGCTGAAACTCTGCGCAATAAGGCAGCTGTTTCCGTGTAAATAGCTGCACAAATGTTTTATATCCCATCTGTAAACTCATTTGAGTTGTAAATTTGTGGACTGCGGTAATTAGTGCATCGAAAGCGAAATTATTCGTTTGACCATAATCTAGATTGGAATAAATACATGTGTCCCCAATAAAATTGTTCATACGCAATTGTGAAGCTAATCGAGTGCTGTACATCATTGCCGTGCCATAAAAACCATAAGTACAAAATACAGAAGGAGAGGTTTTTATGGATTCAATTTATTTGAAGTAATAGGTATGAAGTATAGGGTATAATAAATAATAATAATAATTCGCAAGAAACGTACATTACAAAGACGACAAAGCGCGACGCTATAAAAGCTCCTGGCATCAATACCTGCACAAGCCTTACATAGCTGCTTTGTATCTGTGCCTCTAAATAAATGCTTTGTAAGGTGTCTGCTGCTCATTCCGCAGTTCAGACTGAAGAAAAAATGTGGAGTGGTCAATGGAAGCATACTGCTGCTAGGTGAACAAGCCGCGATCCCTTCATTCAACCCGCATCCCCAATTGCGCCGCTGGCCTCTTCTCCGTGACGTCACTCGCCGAGCACTCAGGCCTTCTAGTCTAGGAGGTGTTGGCTGGGGTCGGACGGGCCAGGGCTCCGAGGGCGAGGGTGGGGTAGGGAGAGGGCAGCAGTGGTGAAGCAATGATCCCTGTCCCGAGGGCAGGGATAATTGGGCTCCCCTGCTGCAAACGTTTGGGCGAAACGCCTCTTCCTGCCGCCACCCCTGTCCACAGACCCCGGCAACCACTTCTTTAAGAAACTATGGGCCTCCACGACGTCGACGTGGCCCTTCTCGCAGGCATCTGCACACAAACATAAAGACGACAAATAGTACATAGAACATACAGTGTGCTTAAGGCGTTCAAAATCCTTCATCCTAAGTAACTTCACTGCAAATATCATGCACCATAAAGATCACCCAGAATAGAGCAGGGCAGACGTATTAAACGAAAACCTTCATTATGAACTCAAGAGACTTATTGATAAGTTGTTAAGTCTTTAGCGCACACTTCATGCGAGAGAATGAGCAACTGCAGCGAACCTTATTGAATTGAGGTTCACAGCATGTTCTGCGACAAAATGCAGGAGCTATGCAAAGTAAAGCTGCAGACCATCAAATGCTGCTAGCACCTTCCTCGCCATCAAAATTCTTGATCCATTTACAGGATATTCATCCCTGTTGCCTTTGTTGGCATTCCTGCTTTTCCACCCTAACATAGCATTGATGTCATTAGTGATCATTATACCATGTTTTTACCAACCGAGACATATTCATCAACCGTCTCGCCCGCTGATGTATTACAACCGAGCGTACTAGTTCAGCAATCGATCGGCATGCTTGTCAAGCAATTCACCTACGGTGCCATGGCACTAGCACCAGAGCACATCTTGGTTACATCTGCGATGGCCGTGGTGGATGCGCTATGTGGATTTCATAGTAAATAATGAAACCAGCTGACGGGGACGCCTAAATTCGTTCACTGTAGAGGTTCACAATTCATATGAAACATAGGATTTTGGCCAGGATATAATCTTTTGCTATGCAAGTCATTCAATGGAAAGTTCGGCTGTATACACAAGACTTCAACAATGCAAGAAGATGGCCAAGGAAACCTTACCTGTGACTATACGGCAAAGCTTCAAGTTAATGAAGGCTCGTTTGCCTTTTCTGCCATGAAGGCTGTAAAGCACTTGCACCGGATGTGCCATTACAGCCTTCATGGCATTCGATGCCACCTCACGCAGAGACGTCCCTCCTATCTGTAGGAGGTGCTTGCGCTGGAAAAAAAAATGTCAGAAATGTGGAAATGAGCATTTATGCGGCAGTGTCTTCATGTTGAAAAAATCTCAATACTGCTAGAATATAATTTTTAGCCGAGTGCAAAGCAAAACATTTTTGCTACAAGAGGGTTGCGAGGCAGTGTTCTTTAATTGTAAATGTGCTCCACAACACCTGTGTTACTGGAAGACAAACACGAAGTGTATCAGATCTGTCTGTCCAGTACATTTCATGTTTGCATTTGATCATCCTTAGTACTGTAACCATGTTTCATAGTAACTACCTTGCCAAGCTTTCACCATCATTAAAATTACTGTAAGCGCACCAATTTTATTCGCACGCAAATTTGCAGTGCATAATTAGGAGATGCAACATCAGTGTGCAGGAAAGACAAATACACACACATTTATGGCACAAAACAGCTACTGACATACCAACATGATATTTCCAGATTTTCATATTTTTGTTAAATGGACTGACAATCTATTTTTAAGGACTTAATTTCTTTAAACTGTAACGAAACGCTCACTCTCAGCAATGTTACTGTGGATATTTTGTAAAGAATATTTCTATTTGAGCAGCCTCTAATAAAGAAGAGTCCCTCCTCTAGCAACACAACACCGAGAAGTGAGAGCAATGCAGATAGCCCACTTTGCAAATTATGAAAGCAGCCCATCATTCTACATTCACAGGAGTGAGCGCAACTGTGATCAACCATCTACATTTTGACCTTGTCAACCACTTTGGAAAATAAAAAGCTGGTACAGTAAGTTAGCGTTGCCAAACCTTACACCTGCGTCATGGCTGGCTGGCTCCCGTTGTCGTTATTTTGTTGATAGACTTGCCAAGCCAACTACCGCATTTACTCGCATAATGACTGCGCTTTCTTCTCAAAAAAGGTGTAGCAAATTCAGGGGTGCAATCATTACGCGGGTTAAATTTCTCGGGAAAATAATTTTGCTGCGGGATTACAACAGGTCAACAAGCAGGCGGCTGCCGCTGTAACAGTTTGGGACACCAAAACAAATATGGCGGCCGGCGGAGCAAGCCGAACGCACCGAATGAGATTTTTGTTCTTCTTGCGAGTCTATTACGTGCATTGAAACAGTTTCTGCTCTATCAGTAATGAATAGCATCGTTAATATCTGCAAGTTTGCGACAATAACATAGCCATGTTTACTTCGAGGGCACAGAAACAGACGGGTGCGCGTAGCCGTCAGTGATATAGAAACACATGGCAGGCATGCAGCGGAAACTTCTGCATTTGTCTTTACTATCCTAATACGGCATGTTTCCGTTAAGGGTAGGCGAATATCTTAGCTATATTACAAGCGTCGGCGTGTGAATAGGGTACACTTCTAATGTATTAGTGTAAACATGGCCACTAGAGTTGCCGCTCGAGACTAGTAGCGGTTGCCTGCCCACGAGTAAACGAGAAGAATCGAAAGGCGCCTTTTTTGTTGTTGGTAAACCATAATGAAGTCTACAAATAATAAAGCCAAGGCAAGTTTGGTTGTAGCTTTTCTTTTCATCGAAGTGCGGAAAGTGATGAAAGGAATGGTATGGGGCATCTGCTTAAGGATGCTTGGTGTGTGCAGACCGCTTGGTATGTCTTCAAGAGTCGTTTGCATAGCATTTGACAGCATTCGACAGATGGTAAGCACGATCATCATTAGCTAGACAAAACAATCTAATTTTGACGACAAAATTCAGATCTGCGATCACTACGCGAGCGCGATCATTATGCGAGTAAATACGGTAACTCATCGAAAATAAAGGCAGCGCCACTTTTATACTCACGACTAACAAAGGCTTGTCTGCACATTCTAAATGAAAGAAATAACAGAAAAAGTGGACTGCACTTCAGTACTAATAAACATATTATGAACCATGTACACTAATGGAAAGTCACGCGATAGTTCTCCGATTCATGGTAGATAAGGAACAGCGCACTGAAAACGAAGGCAGACATAAACACATCACAAACTGGAAAATTCAAGTGGAAAATTAATTGAACAAATAGGTTAATACACACTTGAATTGGACATGTGCCTGCAAGGCAGTGGACAATTCGTGACGTGCATTGGGGGTTAGCTTACATGATACCAAACAATAATGAATTAAGAAAAATCAAAACCAGCGTGCTGCTCTGCTATCAACGATTTGCTTGGTCTAAAAAGAAACTTTTTTTCTTTTCACCAAAGGAAAAGGAAGAAGGTAGCCATTATGCCACACTTCCACCAGCTTTTGCAAGAGGTGGGATCTTGGCATGGCCTAGATGTGGTCTTTTATAGCCAAAAAAAAGTGGGTAGTGTCTGCGCAGTGTAAGAAAACATGTGAAAATAGGTGCAAATGCAAGAGATGTCTGCCCTGTTAGGCAAACTGATATGCTTATGCCCTGCACCATTGCAGTCATGTACAGCATCCCCCTCAGGTGTGGCCAAGTGTACGTCGGACAATTAGTGCAGTGTGTAAACGTGCCCATGAGGGAGCACCAAAATGGATTGAAAGGCACTGTTTGCTCCTCGCACTTGGCAATGCATTGCCGTGACTATGGGTGCACTGCAGAATTCACCATGACCTAGATTCTTTTTCGCCACCCAGACCAATTGACATGTCAAATTTGTGAGGCTTATAGAATACAGAAAGCAGGACCAGAATGCATTAGCCAGCCTTCAAAATAGCACTCCAACAAAAAGCAATTTCCGCTGTAGACCACGCAAATTGTTGATAGCCAAGGAGAAAACTGGCTTTTTGTTAATTCATTATTGTTTAGTGTCACCTAATCTAACCACAAATGGATGTCATGAATTGTTCAGTGCCTTGCAGGTGAATATGCAGTTCAAGTGTATATTAACTCGTTCATTCAATAAATATTCCAGTTGAAAGTGAAGTTGTGGTGTTTTCCATCCGGTGTTTTCGCGAGTTTTCCATCCTCTTCAGGGCTGTTATGAATATGTTCTTGCTGCATGAGGAGTCAAAGGTCATTTTCCACGACTTTTTGCAAAGGACGAAGAATATAAACACATGTTTAATGAGAAAAAGATGGCTCGTTTTACCCAGTAGGATAGGAAATATTTTCATAAGTGTGGTTTTCTCAATTCATGTTCTGAGCAGTTGTCTATCCCTTTAAGTAAAATTGCGGGACTCTAAAACCCCAGAATTATACTGGCAAACCCCAGAGTGCGCTAAATAATTTATTACAATAGATGTTCTACAGCCAGGTTTGGCTCAGCTTTCTCCCCCATCACATCATGGCAGAGAAGGTAGGTTTGGAAGGTTTGACACTTGCTTGTCGAAAGGATTAGACGTTTCGGCTTCTACATAGAAGCCAGAACATCTAACCCCTTCAACAACATTATTTTGGTCAACGTTACATTTATTACAGGTCTAACATGATCAGGAAGGAGCATGGTGAAAAACAACAGATGGCAACCAAGGTGAAAAAATACTTAGAACAATGTTTTCACCCCTTTGTGGGAGCCTTGTTCACTATGGTTTGCAAGTTGACTGACTTTCCCACCTAACCTTTGGCATTCAGGCACGGAAAATAAGCCCATAATAAATACTCAAACATAATGTAGCATAGAAGCAGATAAAACAAGGTGCTGAAAAATGCAAGTAGCGGAATAAAAAGTAACAGTGGCTGCAGTGTATGTGTTTACATCCCTAAAGTAATTGCTAGTGTTTTGGAAAATGCTTTGAATCACTGCATGAAACTACATAGTTGAGGAGTTTGTTTCATGGACTTGTAGCAGAAGAAAGAAATGTGATAGTGCTGGTTAGTATGCAAGCAATGGGGCAATTCAACAGCCTGTACAGTAGACTCTACAAATGCTGTTTTGATCACATATCCAATTGTAATGCAATTTTCAAACAATTTTTTTCAGGAAACTGCACATTAAAATGACTTCAATACAGTTACCGCCCCTCTTTTTCTGTACCGTGTCCCACTTGTTTGTACTGATATTTATCATTTACAATGGATCAACTAGTCCAACAAAAATAATTTATTCACAAGTGTTCTGCATTGCGTCCTTTTACAGAAAGCTGGCACAGTTTGCTCTTTGTGTCAGCAATGCTTTTTATCATCTCAACAACCTATTCTTTAGTCATAAATGTATCTCTACAGAGAGAGCAAGCCACTAAGGTAGCTTAGTGGCTATGGCGTTGGTGAGCTTAAGCTCACACATTTGATCCTGGCAGCCACTGGCACACTACTATACTAGTGTACACTTACATTTAGATGGATGGTAAAGAATGTAGGCGCAGTCCAGATATGCCATTAGAAGCTATACAGCAGGGAAAAAGAATTATTTCTATAAAATCTTCAGTGTGTGCGACGGTTAATAGGTCGTTAACATAGAACCCACAGCATAGTTCATGAAACCGCACAGAACATCTACTTGTTACATAGTCTTACAATTAAAAATAAATGGGCAGTACAAACCAAGGTGGCAGCCACAGCCTCGTCGCCTACCGCTGCCTCGGCTGCCTCTAGTTCCTCCAAGCTGTTGGCAGGCAGCCGAGGAAGACTTACAGGCACCGTACGCTGGGCAGGTTGAGGCATGGTACGGGTCCTGTCAAGAGACTCAATTTCATGTAGCCTCTCAGACATGACCCGTACCTCGTGCCTCAGCTGCTGCAGCTCATGATGCAGCTCTCTGTTTTGCTGCCTCACCTCTAGCTGCACCCGCAGCACCCGCAGCATCACCGCTGAAACACAAGAAGATTTATTTCATAGCACAAGGAATGCATTTGTGGCGCATTAGATTGGTTGTTCCAGAGCACTCTGGTAAATGTTAAAGTACCAGGATTCGTACAGGTCTCGGCGACAAAAGTTCACAGGTATTCAAAGACTTTCAAGGCCAAGCCAAAGCCTTTTCAGGTTGCAGAACAGCATCACATGTGCCACTTTTTACTATAATACTTCCAAAACACTTTAGGTAGCTTTACTGCACCATAAATACAAAAAGTTATATTCAAAATGTCCAGCCTTGATCACTCCCAAGTTCCTTACTTCTAGCTTCTAACGAGGCGTGATAAAAGCACCATAAACGTGGGATCGGAGCCAACACCAAGTGCCGGTGTCTTGCTCTTGCCCAGTGTGGGGTTTTCCAGTTCTGTGCAAGTCATACGAAACGAAATGCTCGAGCACTCGCGGCGGTGTCAGCTTTTTATGCTATTGTTTTTAACGTGGGAAGTTTGCCAGGTCCGCATTGATTCACCATAGAAAGCGAGTCGCATAATCGATTTTATATTGTATCACTCATGAAATTCAAACGCTTTTCAAGGGCCTTGAAAACACATTTCAATTTCAAAGGCTTCAAGGACCTGTGCAAATGCTAAACTGTAGGTGTGAATCTGTTTAAAGATGTCATAAAAATAAGTAGGACCAGTAAGAATAAGGCTTTGTTCTTGCTTTTCATGAGAACAGTGAAGTAGTTGCTATTTTCCACAAGTTACATTATCAAAGTGCTTTGAAAGAACGAGTTCTATGTGATTGACCTACATTCAAATATTCCATTGTTATAAACTGAAGGTATGAAGGAAGAAAAATTTAGATATAAATTAGTGAAGCAACAGAGCAAAGTACTGAGACAGCTGGTGAACTAAAGCACAAGTAAACATACTAACAAGATGCATACACAAGACTAAGCGTGCAGCTGTATGCATCATAGTATGCCGAGTTAAACTGCTACGTGTTTAGATATTCCAGGTTGTTTCTTTTTTATGCTAAAATTTCTTGCCTGTTGCATAAAGTAACGACATCTCAAAGGCCGTGAACCACATTTTATTGCATTCAAAAAATGCGTTTGAAGTTAAAATAAACTATTTCAGAAATACTTTGCCGTAAGAAGTACAATACATTCAGCAGAAGCAATCAAAGATCGCCCTGATCCCCTCCGCGGGGCTCCTGGTCCTTCAATGCCTTTGCACTGCGAAAGCTACGGCAGAGCGGGGCATACCTACAACCCTCCACGTATGAAATGTCATCATGGTGGGCAGGTTAAATTTGAATTTGTGTGCTCACGAAGATTACACTACTTCCGATTTTGGCACCTACAATGTACCAAAACTCTGAGGCTGTTCCTAAACTTACAGTGGAGTACAGTGTCGCATACCTTTGCTCTCCTAGTCTACCAGATAGCTACATGCAGCTTTGACACACAAAGCAACAAGCCACATTTGTTTCACACTTATTATGGCAATGGTACAATTTCTGACAAGTGAACGAAACATTGTATTTATGTTCACTCATAAAGAGCTCCGGCCATGATCGTGGCACACCTCAAAGATATGCAGCTTCGGAAGCAGACGACCTGTTCCAGTAGGATATTTGCATTTAGGCAGGCATTTGTGAAATGTGCGGGCATTTGCGCCTTGAATATCTCGCTGCCTAGGCACTAAGGAGAAGTTTCTTTGCTTGTGTTGTATGCATCTGTCCCTGGGCGTGCCTGCATTATCGAGTGGGGTCAAGTTTACGCCCGGATGCTGGCGCGGTGAAACAGGTGACGCAGTGGGTACCGATGCCCAATTTGAAGATCACTGTGCCGGACAACTCTCTTGTGCTTGCAGTGCTCATGCTGAGTCAGTCGTGCTGGATGATAGCTTCCTCGCGCCAGCCTTCAATATAACATCACCGATTTTCCCAGGGGAGAAGTAGGGACCATGTAGTAGAGGCCAGGCCGCATATAATGCGGCCCGGCCACATAAAATTTAGAAGGCACAGTGCCTAATCCTCACGGCATGACATCAAAGCGTGGCCTGGGGTGTTTCAGGCAATAGCTTCCATCCGCAGTTGCTAAGGTGCCGTGTGCTTATTTCACTCAAAGAGGATCATTCAAAAATGTTGCTGAAATGTCATGGAGAGCAGCATATGAAAAGCCTGCAAGAGCAAAGATAGTGCTCCAGGATAGCATGCCTAGCCTCTACTACAGCCCCTACTGCTTCCCAAGAAAAATCAGTGTTTTGTTTTTGTTTTTTAGCATAGAGCACCGCAAGGCGCCAAAAAGGTATAATCCAGCATGACTGACTTGGCACCAACGCTGCATTCGCGAGAAAAGTGTCTGATGTACCTTTAGACAGTGATCACCAAATAGGGCATCCGTTCCCACTGCATACCTGCTTTACAATGCTGGCAGCCAGTGTCCGAGCTTAACCTCAACCCCACTCTACAATGCCGGCACACCTAGGGACAAATGCGTACAAGGCGAGCATAGAAACTTCTCTGTAGTACCTAAGCAAAGTCACATATTCAAGGAGCAAAAGTCCCAAGATTTTCTCTCTTGCTCCTGCTCTTACTCGCAGCTGCACAGAAACGTCAGGTGCCTCAGGAAATGCCACACCCTGCTATGGTTACTAGCGATTGTAAAGACACTGCCCGGAAACCACTCAGAGCACTTCAGCGAGGCACAATGAGCTCAGCGAGCAGGCTTATCGCAGTGAGTGCGGTATCAATGTTCCATAGCAGATACAGCTACATGCAACTGTACTGCTTTTGCTCTGGCGCACGACAGGACTGGAGTGTGCGCTTATGCTCAATTCTGGCCATGCTAAGTGGTCTGGATCGGCTTTGAATTGCACCAACTTGTCCTACGCATATAGTAGCCACATCCAAATGCTGCATTTAGAGGCACTGTCAACAGTTTAATAAGTCTATGAATTCATGTATACAGGAGCAGCCAGGAGTGAGAGTGAGCTAGCAAGTGAACATGTGGTCTCACCTTAAGTCGAGTGTGGTTCAAGGCTAGTCAAATGTTCTCGAAATGAATCGAAATTAGCGAGACCTGACGGATACAATACCAATAAACAGTGTGGCTAGACAATACTTGGGCTTCTTCTAGAAGTAATCACATTTTATAAAAATTCTAAATGCAGATTTTCCTTAACCACACCACAGGCTTAGTGAAAAACACCTTCTGCAGATAGCACACGCTACTGTACCTCAGCCAAATTTTGCACTTGTGTGCAGCACGTACTGCTCAGGAGTGGAGTGCGGAGTCATCTTTTTCTCAAACCTTCTTTTCAACAGAGGCCTTCTCCTCAACCTCTTGGGGCGGCTGGCAACTGCCCCTTGACGTCAATGCGCACATTCCCAGACAGCGCTGCCATTGGCCCATAGCCAACACCAATCAAAAATATTGTGCACTTCTTCCTGGCTGTTACTGGGTATATTACTGGGTAGTAGGGCCTAGCTAATTTCAATCAGTTTTGAACACTAAACTAGCCTCGAACCACACATAATTCGAACACAGCCTTGAACCACACATACACAAGCCACACTTCGCATGGAATGGTAGCTAGCATCTACAGTGGACACACACCACTGCACACCTAGGCTGGGCTAACATTGCTTCCAGCCAGTCCTGGCTAGACACCTTCACAGATATCGCTTCGTAATGAACTTTTGCTAAAGCTTTAAAATGCACAGTTTGGATTTGTGTACTATCACTGCAGCACAGCAAGTCCGCGCCACATAGCATGGTCGGACTGGAGCGCAAGAGTGAATGTGCAATCCAATCCTGCCATGCATATAGCAAGTGAACTACACTTGCATGTGGTTGTGTCTGTTGCCTAGTGTACAAACTGGGAGAAAACTCTCCCTGCTAGCTGCATGTATCACGATGCAAGTTTTTTTGTTCCCCATATGCAAACTGGTGCTCAGGAGTTTCAGGGACAGGAATACAATTCAAAAGGAAAGCACATTGCTGCTGGAGGGCTTAACTGAAGGACTTCCAAGAGGGCTTTCAGCAATAGGAAGAGAGGTGGAACCAAGCTATTGTGTCTAATGGGGAGTACTTTGAAGGTTAGCGAAATTATTTCGTTAAAACATACGTCATCATTTTTGCTTAAGCATCAAAGGGTTGGAAAACATCTGCCTGTAGAAACTTTGCACCATACCTATGGCACTTATTTAAGATAGACATTAAACACATTGTGCTCTTCTTAAAATACGATGCAGGAGATACATTTCTAATAACATCGCGATTTCAAAGCCTAAAGCTTTCTGCTGCAGAAAGATCTAGTAGATAACATTTGGTCAATAATATCTGAATTGACCCCCTCCTTCGCTCCTCCCCCTCCCCTGATGGATCCACTTCCTGGGGGCAGCAACTTTTTATGGCAAATGTTTTAACAACAACATTTGTGTCATACCTTAAGGTGCGAAGAATGCATTGTCGGATAACAGCAACCTCGAAATTAACTTTCACAGGCCATGTAAAGATCTAAGGAGACTCACGCATCATCTCCTCAGGGCCTGCGTATGCAACTGGCTCCAGGGATGTGCCTGTGATGCTCTCATGAGCTGGTGCAGCTAGGGAAGAGGAGCAACAATCCACAATTAGTGCCAGAATAACAGAGCAACAAACTGCTATTTTTCATAGACCATTATATAAACATGAAGACCCCAGCCCATGATTCGCTGCAAGAAACCTTGTGGGCACACATTTCCTTCATTTCTATATTGCCTAAATATTGTACAATTATAGACATTCTGCTTAGTTCTGGCATAATGTGTGCATAGCGTAGCAGCCCTTGCATCCCTAGTGTAGTAATCATTGTAACCAGCTTGAAATATACCAATAGAAGTGCTATTTCCATGCTTGAAAGTCTTGCGTAAGCATCGCAGTGACCGAATGCAGACAGGAAACGCCATGCACACATAGGAAAGAGGGCATACACAGTGGTGCTTTCATGAAGTTCTTGATTTGATGTGTCCAAATTTTCCACGAAATGGAACATTGAGAACGCCAACTGCCCTAGATATAGCATTGCACACAATATGGTGCAATATCAAAATAAAGTTGCTTGATAACTTCCGAGTTTCGTATAGCGATCTGGTGGAGTTACAAAAACGGGACTCAAGGTAGGCCATCATCAGCACAATGTACAATAAAGCCGAAAAGGCATACAAAGAAGTTTGTTTTGGGGGACGCTGTTTTTAAATGCACCATTAAAATCACTTTTCAAACTTGTCTGTGACAAAGGATGAGGGCTTAGCATGCAATGGGCCATTTTAAAGATTGTAGGAATTTCTTTAAATTTCTCTAAACTTCTTGCGAACATTTAAAGGTTGCCTTCCTGGAAGAGCTGTAGGCATCTGTAAGCACATAGCCCGTTTGATAGCTACATTTAAAGGGGCTCAGGAGAACCTTTTTCGAGATCTGAGAAACAAATTCTGCCGATGAGTGCAGCATCTTTCAAGGAATACAACTCAAGAATTTTTTTTAAAATGGCCTCGTATAAGCAAAGGAATTAGGAGCATAATATATACGTTCCTTATTACCCCTCAATTCAATGGTTCTCTCCAGCAGGGGCAGTGCCAGTAACAATGACAGGTCTATCACACACCTTTACTTTTCCAAAGCAAATTTATGGTAACTTTTTAAAATGGGCCTCAGACAAAACATTTGAGTGATAAAGGAGTGGTGATGCATTAACAATTGTCGGTTTTGACTTCCTAATAATCTGTAATGAATCTGGCAGGGTGTGTACATAAGTAATTCATCCAAAAATTTCCCTATGACCATTCGCGATGGGCTGGTACCATATATGTCAACTGGAAGCTGGCCACCACTTAAAAAAAATGGAGAGCAGAAGCCTACTGGAAAGTTGACGGTACGGACTGCTTGTTAGCTCCATCTGCTACATGCAGAATGTTTGCTTGGCAAGATCAACAGGTGGTTCAGTGCTGCTTTAGAGCATTAAAATAGCAAGAGAGTTTCAGTGTCATCTGCTTTTATATTTGTCGCTCGGATAAGCAAAAACAAATGCCGACATGTGCACATTGGTCTGCACAGCAACACAGTGACAAGCTTTGCAGCCACAGGCAAAATGAAGGTGCTACTACAGCAGACTTCCATTAAGTCAAATCCAGTGTATTAGATCACAACCAAAGGTTGTGGCTGAAGCCCATACACTTCCACGGGACGAAGTTTTTTTGTTATTCAGATCCTAAAATTCAACTTTGTCAGGGAAATCATACTTGGCTGGTCATCACACACACGTGTTAGACCCTAATGGTGGCTGCAGTTTTAAGAACCCTAATAAAAGACCAGAGTCGTTCAACTAAACACATTGCATACTTATTTTATAAAAAGCTTACAGGGCGGTGCAGGCAGGTCCAGTCGAGGCGAAGCTGCACCGTCGTGGTCATCACCATGGCAAGCATCATTGCCTGAAGATTTATGCATGTACATTTATTTTTGAGGCACTATACAGGGTGTTTCACATAACCTCAGCCAAACTTTGAAAATATGCGGAACTTTGAAATATGCCATCGCTAGGAGCTGCTCAGATTATTTTTGCATTCTGCTAAAACACATAGTCTTAATTAACTTTCCAATATTATAACTAAATGAAAAGTGTCAAGGAGGAAATTGTAGAGCAACATGAGAAACTCCCGATACAGCTTTCTGTTGCTCAATGCATGCTACATAAAAGTGTTTTTCCCAGAGTGAAATAAGCCCGCTAATACACGCAAAATTGCCACACGACTGGCTGCTCAAGGCACTTTGCGTGTATTCACAGGCTTCATTCATACTTGGAAAAACAATTTTATGTAGCATGTATTGAGCAACAGGAAGCAGTATCGGGAATTTTTCATGTTCTACAATGTTGTCATTGGCACTTTTCATCTACTTTGAGAAGATGATTAATTACGACTAATTATGTATTTAGAAAGAATGTAAAAAAATCTCAGTATCACCAAGTGACAGCAAAAACATTAGCTTGGTTTGGTTCAGCTACATAGCATTTGCATATTTTTAAAGTTTGGCTCAAGTTACGTGGAACACTATACTAAATTAACAATTCAGAACTTTTCAAGGCAAAAGTAGTCGTGAAAGAAAAAGTGGGCTGCTTAAATAGGATGAAGCTAAAAAAAAAGGGGCGGGACAGAAAAATCCATACAGCTTCCTTGAAGAAAAAGAAAGTACTGCAGTAAAAGAAAGATAATTTTGGTTCATGTACCCAACAATACACCACCATTTTTGGGACAATTATAGAGCTACCCAGGAGGCAAGCACATGGCAACACAAGGTTAAATTAATCTGGAAGTTGCTGTACTGTATCCTGCTAACATTTATTGCATGCACTTTCACTTGCCAGCTCTCCCTGATGCCCCCCACATCTGCTAGCTTCCTGGCCAGCCCAGTCAGTAAAGCGACTGCTCTGTAACTGTAACCCGATCTAAATTTGCCTTCCCCTCTCCCATAAGCACAAGCATTAAAAAAACAAGAAGAAAACAGAAGCAATTACCCGACTGCTCTGTGGTATCCACACCAGACAGAGACTCTGCCTTCTTCAACCTCCTTGAGGCCTTGTCATAAGTGCCTTTGAACGAAGAACCAATATTTCAATACAGATTATAACAGACACTACAACAAGCAAGCTGCTAAGCTGTGCAGGCAACATTCTGCAACAGACAAATGTCATGAACAAGAAATATGTGACCGCTGAAAATGCCCACAGCAAACTGCATAGACATTGTGCACAAGTTTGCACAGCTATGATGACATCAAAGTATCAGTGGTACAAATTAACATAACTCAAGAACTGAAGAAAGACACTAAAGGATTAGTTTGCCTTTTTTTTATTCGTTGCAAGTTTTCAGTTACACAGTGCCCACATCCAATGTTATGACACATCAGACTGTCATGCCCCTGAGAATATCTTAATAAAGAAAGCCAGTTATTACAAGTCCCTTTCACAATGCAAAAATGCAAATTGCATTTGCTATAACTTAGAATGGAAACATTAAAATGGCAAAGAGGTGCAAGCCTGTAGGTGCACTGTTTATAAATTTAGATGTTTAACAAGCTATTGAAATTTCTAAGGTACTTTTACACCTGAAAGCTATTGGTCAAAAAATGACAAGAGTGAGTGGACTGCACAAAAAGTGCGCTGTTAATATTCAAGTCATTGCTAGTTATAAGGCTACAGGCACTGCAAGCTAGGCAGGAGAAAATTGTTCATAAGAAGACACCACAAAGGCTTGTTTAATTTTCTGGACATGCAACAACGGCGCTTGCTAACAATAATTACGACTATTTTATTTATTGTATATTTATTATTTATATGACTTCATCATGCATAAACCTTACAAACAAATTTTAAGGGGTGCACGACAGAACTGTTTTCGTCCCAACCACCGTGGTCTTAAAGGGACACTAAAGAGAAAAATTATTTCTTCTGCATCAGTAAATTACTCAGCAGCATACACAAAGAAAAGTGAGTACATGTTCTTCAGAGTCCAGTTGAACTAGTATTCATAACGCCCAACATCCAAGTAGCAAAGCTAAGCAACGAGACAATGTTTTATTTGTTCTAATTGTCAAGATGTCAATTTGGTAAATGCTATCAGAACAGGCTGTTTCCAGCAAGGAACGCATTATGCGCTTATTCTTTCTAGCAATGAACGCCCCCCCCCCTCCCCCATAATATATGAAAAATATAATGTGCATGCATTTGCAGGGCCATGAAAATGTCTTGAGTAAGCAAGCTGTCAAGTTTCTCCCTTCTGTTGCTTCCAAGCTCGGATATTTATTTATAACACAAATATTCTTTCCACAATGCACGAACAGCTCCCCGATATTATTAAATACCAATACAAAAGAAATCCACAACTCTGAGTGGTGAGCCTGCGACGAAGAGTTTACTGTTCTGCTGAGACTGTTGGATCGCACTGCAACCTTTTGAACCTGGGTGCGCAGACACATGGTATGAACTGGGGAGGAAGAGTAAACTTGTGACACAGGCGCGGATGGTAATGTAAATAGTAAAAAAGCACTGTGCGATATATTTTGCAACGACCAGCAAGAGACCGTAGAGTACAAACAGTATCGTTCTATATCATTTCAATTGCATGCGAGGAACTTTCCTGAAATGAATCCCATATTGATGCAGCACATTCAAGCTTTGATCTAATTAATTAGTTATATAAGAGATGCTTCAATGAAGAACGATATGGAAAAACTGCGACGAACATATCCAAGCAAACGGTTTGTCATTTACAATGTATGCTATGTGCACATCCCAAGTTAGGTTAGCGGTGATATGTGCGCCAAGATGTTTATACGAAGATTATGTTCCTGTAATGTTATTTAGAAGATAAACAGGCATTGTGTTAGTAGATGTAGACACACACAAATTTACACTTAGTAATGTCCAATTCCAGTATGTGAAAAATTTAGAACTGTGTCACCTATTACAAGATAATTTCAGTCTTATATTTAATCTCACGTGTCCAAAGCAATACTAAATCAAGCAAAAGGCCGATTATGTTATGAATGTAGTCACTTACTGCACCTCGCCATCACGACAACGGGATACGTTCCCCAATCTTGTTGTGGGGCAACTTCGTTTTGGATCATTGTAATCACTTCTGACCCCCTGACACTTTGGGGCCAGAAGCAGAGCTCTTCATTGTGTGCCAGCCACGAGGTTGGCACAACTGCCAAACTGTCGTTCTCGTCGGGGAATTTCACGACCCTATATGGTTTCGGCATCCTGCATAGACAAAGCAGTTGAGGAGGTGGCCAGAAGGTTGTACCGATTTCATTCACTCATAAAGCACTGCGCGAGTCAAAATTCAGGCCAAGAATGCTGCTGCAACAACACTCAGGCTAGAACTTTTCAGTAAGAATTCAATATCTAATGAGATGAGGAACTGAGGGGACCAATCTTTTGTTACAACTATATGAAACCAGCGGACAATAAAGCAAAGAAATGGAAAGGAAGAAAGCGTAAAAGTAATTGTGAATTTTAATTTAAATGGAGAAATTATAAGGAAAAGGGAAATGAGCGTGGACAAGAAGGCAACTGGACAACGTTGGAAACAAGCCCACCAGCTCCCACATACACTGCTGTTAACATTTGTGCTGTGGCAATTATCCTCCCATCCACTTATTTTGGCACTTGCTCTTGTGTACAAAATCTGGCAATGGAGTTTTAGCCAGCACCGTTTCAGGTCATGGCAGCAGACGAAGCATATGCTGTTTTAACCACAGGAACCATTCAGTAAAAGAAACTTAGGAGCAGGCACCTGGTAATGCAGATGTGGTTTCGGCTGCCATCAGCAGCAAGCTGCCTTTTCATCAACATTAATTTCTCATAATACTTATTCATCTAAATTAAAACAAGAGCCATTTGTCTGTTGGATTCATTATGTTCTGCGAGGAAACAGACTATGTAGGTATCAGTCATGGGAGCAATATTTGTAAAGGAGGTGCTTCGTAATCCCTCGCTGGTGAAATAGTGAATAGGCATCTCCATATATGAACCCATGAGTCCCTAGAGAAATCCCCTGTACTGCAGACCCCTTACCCCGAGCGAGTCCTCAAAGCAGACATAACACACTCCCAACTTGATATACATTGAAGTTGATAATAAGTACCATCACAGCAGCACAAAATTACTGGGCAACTATAGAATGCAAACCAGGCTTGCCTTAGGCTAGAAGATGGTGCAACACCTTATTCTGAACACAATAGGCAATTTGAATCGGAAGGCAGCTACACTAGAATGCTGCTCTCAGAACAAAATAAACTTGTTAACTGACCCATCTTTGCATTTCTTTTATGAAAAAAAAGACAGAATGCACCATTGTCTGCCTAAGCAGATCCCTCTATTGAATTGTGACTTTTTCAAGATCTGAAATGCTTTGTTATGCATGTTAACAAGCCATAGTATGACAGATAATCCTTGTCACCCTGACAGACGAGTGCAGCCAAGCTAGGTCTGGAACAGAATCCAATTTCTGAATTAGACTTTGGGAAAAAGTAAATTAAATTCAGAAGTTAGGCTCTAATTGCAGAACAATGGCCAGCACCTCATTTGAACACCCCACACACTTGATGCAGAAATCTATTGTGCTAATGACCTTTTGGTGGTGAAAGTTTTTGTTGTGCAGGAAAGCGAAGTTGCCAGTTTTGCAAAGTGTTCATGGTGTATTATCCACATTACGCGAACTGGTCTTTCAAATGGATTTCCACTGTATGTTCCATACTTGTAATGAAATGTAACAGTGAATGCAATGAAAAGACATGTCTGGTTTGTAAAGGACGAAAATCGCCTGTGTGGAAGCGCGACTGTCCCGAAGAAGAAATTGGTGTGCAAGTTGGGTACAGAACCACTTCTACTGATGTAAGCCACCTTATAAACTTGCTGCGAAGCGGGCTGACACTACTGCAAATTATCTCGCAATTTCTGCCTGAGGATGCTGGCAAGACATCAGCACCTTGTCTAGCGTGCCAATGTTCGCATACAATTGCCACGAGTATAAGGAGCCATTCTACGCCTAGTCTCCGTGTCGAGTACGGGGCATGCTGCAATATTGATTTTTTTTTTCTTCTATGCAGTGAATCTGCTTTAGAGGTGTTGCTAAAGGGTCCATTGGATTCCACAACCCGTCCGCTATTTTCAAACGCCGTTTGATTAGCATAATCGATCCGCGGCATAAGGCTGGCGGTTTCTGTGCAAGCATGCGAAATCGGCCGTTTTATTAGGCACGTATCCTTTTGCACGACGTACATTCCCGCCTCCCATGAAGAATACAGCTAGCGGAAACTGGTGAACATGTTTGCTCTAAGTTGTGAACAACACGTGGCTGAAGCGAAATGATACACTCTGACCTCATTTTGTGGCACTAAACCATACCACTCGTACGGGACGAACAAGGATCGCTAAAGAAAACTTGTAGATAATTTTTCAGCTGGATTACTGTTCGCATAGAATTCACGTGGCTTTTTTTTTTTTTAGCACCACCGCAGGAGCAGCGTCGGAATTCCTCGTGATACGACTCATTTATTTCCTGGCCGGCACGGTTGCGTGTGGACTCTGCTGCCCTAAAAGATGCCAGAGATGACATGTGGCCGGGTGACATTCGCAGATCCCTGACAGACCTCATTCAAGATCCGGTGTAGCTATTTTGCGCAAGTTGTGCATGAATTATACGCTTAGTGTCTTTCTGCGCTTCAAAAGAGCGCTCTACTCAATGCCATTCCGGAGTATAGCACATGTGCGCATGATCAGAGCTCACCTCGATATCACTTAGTACGCGACCGATCACCTGGCCACACGTGCGCTCGCTGCATATTGGGCACGTGCCGTTAACTACGCACATACTCGCACACGACGTTGACCCGTAGATGAGAATGCATATAAGGTACAATCCCGACAAGAAAAACCTCGTACGAAAAAAAAGAATAAAAAGAAAAAGAAATGCGTACTCACGTGCACGTTGCGAACTAGGAAGGCTACGGCAAGACTGTCGATGGAGATGGCACGTATCCTGGACGATAGACGATAGGACAGAGAAAACCAAGGAACCGACGTTCTTTTATAGCCCCGAAATTTCTTGGCTTCACTATGCGCCACCTCTCGAATTGCCAGAGCAAAAGTACATTATTACTTCATGAATTACGGCTCGTCATACGCAATGAAAACAAGCGCACCGGGAAGTGTGTTCGAGTCGCGCGGGTCGCACCAGCATCAGAGAATGACAAAAAAAAAAAAAAGTGTAATAATCATTGTTTTAATCCGATCCACAATCCAGCTTTCCGTGGCGGCTTCGCTACGGTTCGTATGTGATGTAGGTGAATCGAACGCATCTAAGGTACGTTCGATTCACCTACACCACTTTGCAAAGTGCTGCACCTCGCCCTTCGTTACAAAAGGTGCAGAAAAAGCGCAGAGCTCATTCGCGATTATTTTGCGCCCTCTCTACGCTCTCTATTGTCGGCGCCGGCTTCGTGCAGACCACAGCCTATTCTTACATCGTGGTGCAGACGTACAGGTGCGAAGCAGCGGCGTAGCAGACGACATGGCCCGTATGCGCAAGCGCCGTTAAAAGCCCGCATACGTGCATCTGCCGTGTCTACACATGCGCGGGTGTGTGAACGCCTCAGAAGCGGATCATACCAGAAGTTCAGGATCTTTCAAACTTACGCACTCTGTACACATTAGTCGGACAGAACGCCTGCACCGCGTCTGCACCGCGTCTGCACCTTGTCATTCGTTTCGAGTGTCGCGCTGTGCCTGCACCGCAGAAATGGAGCTCCGAACATCTCGCGAATGTGCTAGCTGCTTGGATGTTCCTTGCTGTGACTGACTGACTGCCCCACTGCGCTGCTGCTGTGCACGCCTTCGCCTCGCTGTCGTTTTGCGTTTTTTGGCACGGGTTGCAGCGTTGCGGCTTGGGCTTCTGACACGTCTCTTTCGCACACCATCTCTTCCAAGTGGAGAAAATGTAGAGTCGTAAGAAAGGAATACGACAATATACTGAATGAACTAGGACTCGCGCGGCCTGTTGCTGGGCCTTCATCGGTTTCCCTGACCAACGACAGAGCTGCAAGCACCACCTTTACGGACAGTGCTCGCGTAGCGCCACTTTCGCCTCCGAAGCTGGGAAGCAGCAGGCAATCAGGAAGTTCAATTTCGACGGAAGACGGGGGTGAGCCTCCACTCAAACTGTTGAAAGAGCAGTCGGGAAGCGAAGCCTTAGTCAACAGCGTCTGCGGACAAGGTGCACATTTTGTTGAAGAATTCCAATCAGAAATTGTGGATATGTCTTCGTCTTCACGTGAGCACAGCGACTCTGATAGTAGCTCAAGTGACAATCAAATCTCAAGCAAATCTTCGGATGAGTCTGATGACTTTGTTGCTTCAGACAGCTGCACGGGGCCAGATGAGGGAACAGCGCTCACTTGTAGCGCAGTGCTGTCTCGTGTATCTCCTGAACAAATGACAGCAAGTGAAGAGTTTGCTGTCATTGCTTCCAAACATAAAATGACTCATGCATGCATTAACGATGTCCTCGATTTCTGCCGTCGAAGAGGCTTCTCTGACCTTCCAAAGGATGCTAGGACAGTTTTGAGAACTGAGCGCAAAGCTCAGGTGGAGCAAAATTGGTCTTTTGTGCACTTTGGCCTTGCAGCAGGAATTCGTCAAGTGTTGCCGCCGGGGCAAGTAGTTCCAAGTGAACTGAAGCTACAGGGCAACATCGATGGAGTCCCTCTTTACAGAAGTAGCCAGCTTGCCTTTTGGCCCATTTTCTGCCGCATTACAAATGTGGAGGCATCACCACCATTTGTTGTAAGTGTGTATTGTGGTGCAGGGAAGCCACCATCTCTGCAGTATTATCTGGAGCCATTTGTGCGAGAGGTCTCGGAGCTTGCGTCTGAAGGGTTAAGCATAGGAGATGTTCGAGTACAGGTGAGCATTGAAGCCATGGTGTGCGATGCTCCAGCAAGGAGCTACGTGAAATGTATTGTTGGCCACACTGGCTATTATGCGTGTGAGCGATGCAACCAAAAAGGGCGGCACATTGAAAACAGGGTCACATTTCCCAAACTGCACGCACCAACACGAACGAATGCATCATTTCGATCTCAAGAGAACAAGCGCCACCATTCTGGTTTTTCACCATTCCTATCGCTTGATGTTGACATGATTTCATTTTTCCCATCTGAATACATGCACCTCGTTTGCCTGGGAGTCATGCGACGACTCTTAAAGAATTGGGTATGCCAAGGCCACAGTAATAGATTGAGCAGACTGCATCGTTGCCAACTAAATGAAAGCCTGCGAGAGGCATCCAAAGCATTTCCAACATATTTCCAGCGAAAGCCAAGGGGTACAGAAGAACTTGATCGTTGGAAGGCAACAGAGTTTCGGACATTCCTCCTTTATGTGGGGCCTGTTGTCCTAAAGCCTCTTCTGCCTCCATCACACTACAAACATTTTCTAATGTTTCATGTAGCTATCAGAATTTTAGCATCACCTCAGTACTACTGTGAATACAATGATTTTGCCAAAGATGTGCTGAGGTACTTTGTTCAAGAGTTTAGTGAGCTATACGGAAGAAACCAGCTTGTGTACAATGTGCACTCACTAATTCATCTTGCTGACCAGTGCCGGGACCATGGCCCATTGGATCAGTTCCCATTAGTGCATTCCCTTTTGAAAGCTACCTTGGACGAATGAAGAAGTTGCTGCGATCCTCCAACAAGCCACTTTCACAGCTAAGTAGGAGAATCTCTGAACTGAGGCACTCGACCAAGAACCAAGTCGAGCAGAAACTGCAACATGTGAAGCCTGGAGACTGCTTCCTGATTGACAGTGCTCCTGTGGTTGTTCTGGAAATAATGGGAGACCACTTCAAGGGAGGGATTTTACCAAATGCCAGGGACTTTTTCAAACTTCCACTCAAGTCGTCTCAGTTGAATATTTGGCGCTGCAACACCTTAAGTAATAGAAGTAAGGTCTGGCCTCTTGATGACCTCCGGAATACTGCTCAGTGCCTGAGGCTTAACTACAAGCAAGGACATGTTGTTGTTCCTCTTTTGCACTTTCACTGAAGTTGTCAGTGGTCGGTGGACTTATATTAACCCAAACTGCCATAGTCAGTCATCTGACTGCCATATTGCTATGCCTCCAATGGCCACAATGTCTGTTCTATATGAGGCCGACAGTTGGGCTAGTTGGAATTCAAAGAAAAAGGTATTTTCAAAGAAAAGTTATCCTTTTGTCTCTTCACCTCTTTTCATTTTTCTTATGTGCTGGAACATGTCCTTGTTTGTTCTATTGTCATTGTCGCGAATCACCTATTCAAGCCATGTTAAAGCTTTCTGCATCAAGCATCTTGTCACTAATACAGTCATTAGCACTATTGTCCAGAGGGCTTGAATGGCATCCTTTGACCTGCACAGGTGGCATTTGGTGGTAACACTGGATTCGAGGTAGCATACAACTGTGTATGGATTGCTGCACTGATGGTACTTCCCTAATCTTTCTCCTCACAGGCCTTCGTGTCTTCCGCAGCTGCAATTTCCTGAAGGCACTGCATTGCCACTGAGCAAAAGTAGAGGTAACACATGGCAAAACTTTCATCAGCATACGCCAGGATGTGTTATCTTGACTTTTATTCCATGGCACCTTCAGACGCTACAGTTACCGAAGCCACAGTGGCCAGTAAAGTGAAAAAGATAAAGCTAGCAGTGATCAGTGCAGCAGTGCAAGACTCGGTCCAATGACAGAGCTGCAAGCTCCCCATTTGAGGACTGCACTTGCATAGCACCACTTTTGCCTCAGAAGCCGGGAAGCAGCAGACGATCAGAAAGTCCATCATATCAGTGCAGCAGCGCGTTCTCAGATGTAAGGTATCTAGAGCCAGGTGTTATCGATAAATGTCGCCCAAGCAGGCTTAAGCATGCCGTTCAAGCACTTAAGCATGCTGATAACTGTACAACCCGGACAAATTGCATTTCAAGCCTTCAAGGTTCAGCCCCAGCTTTCATTTTTGCTGCTGATGTGTTTTCACCACATCAGGCTCATACTGCCATGTCGCTTGAGAAGTCACCACTCTCACTTGCGCACATCACCACCTCCACGACTTGGGTTTTGATTGACACAGCAGAGCATCTGAGCCATCCAGTTCTGCAACACAGAATCCAGCTGAGCCTGCACCTAACTTGCTGAAACTGTACTTGTGCTTAGATACCTCCAGTTTCTACGTGTTGAAGTGCACTTCACCTGTGACAAGCTGCAGCATGGAACACTAAACGTCCCTTTTCAGGGCCACCCGAACTATATGACTGGTGGGAACGTGGCAGCTCCTACTCTGCTCTCCCTGACCCTCTAGAAAATTAGCATGTAGTTATGTATGTCTGTGTGCGAATAGAATATCATTTGGAATCGTGGGAAGTGCTTCTGGAAAAAATATATATACAGAACAGTCTTTCTTTTCTAGAATAAACAGAAGGAAAGAGCGAGAGAATCAACAAACCATTTCTTTAGTAATCACAGTAAATACTGCTATCGAATGAAAGGAAATTAAAAAAAAAACATAACTAGGCAACGTGAAGTGAACACGAAACCAAAGGTTTCCAGATTTGTGTGATCATGACAGTAACAGAGCAAAATGACAATGTAATGCCATTTCAGACTTCATCTGCGCAAGTGTTGAGTGTCTCTTAAATGCTGTTGCAGTCAGGTTAAGCTTTCTAGTGCTAGGCGCCCTGTTCTTGCAATCTGATACTCTAAAAACTCTGGGATGAACTTCTGCAACCAGCATGTTTTAAATACAGCCGCCTTCTTTTAGAAAACAAACCACCATAAAATTCAGGAAGATGCAAGCAAAGTAAGTGACAGAACAGAAGCTGGACTTACAAATGTTAGTTTATCTTCACAATGCCCAGCATATAATTTTTGATATGCCGAGTTTGGTACCTCAAAATGCCAATTTAAGTCTGGGAAAGCTTATGTGAAATTCACTCTAGTGTCTTTGACACACTGAACCTAAGGTTTCATTGTGGGTAGCTCAGATCACCAATAATAATATTCAGTAAGTTGTAAATAGGGTGTGTCTGCACTCACCTACACAAGATTCAAACATTATTCTAAATGTGTGCATTCTTTCTCAGTGAGTATAACTGATGGAATGCTTGCACATCTAGAGTGGTGTTTCCTAAGTATGTTTCCAAAAGCTCAATTTCAAGAGTTGTGCATGCCTTTCCTATTTGATACACACAATTAAAACTGGAGGTACAGCCATATTCACAACAAATAAAGAATACAGGTAAGTGGTCACCTGTGTGCCCATGGGCAGCATAGAGTAATGTTCACGCATTCTATCATTGATGTGCTTACCAATCTGGAGGATGTGAACCATGCCACATGTCAAAGGGTCCTGCAAATTATTTTTGTGGCATGTGAACTCTGTGGCATATTTTGACATCGAATTGGTTACCAAATGGCTACAGAAGCCATCAAGCATGCTGTGTGCAGAAAACAGCAGATTCACATTATGCCCCTTCTCTACTTATGCGAAAATGCACAAACACGAGATAATTTGCTGTTTAGTCTCCGCTCTGTCATGATCACCTTGTTACGTATATATTGCTGCCTATCTCACTTCTTTTACATTCACTGTGACACCACAGCAGTTGCACTACTGATGCTCATCAGCGTCCAGGCAACAAATTTCTTGCTGACCGCTTAATTCATTTGAGTGAATGCAGCACTCTTTCCAAGCGTTAATAACAACATGCCAACACTACAAAAATGAACTGCAACAAGGCACAGCAACTGAGTTTACTAAAGCCTGCCTAGATTGTAACATGTGCAGTCCCCATCAAGCTTAGCCCAAGCAATCGAGCAGGTGAGTGGTTTTCAGCACCTCGCCTATCTAATCCTCACACCTTAACTGCAGCAGTTCTAGCTGCTTCCACACATGCAAAAAGATAGCACCAACACAGTATATACATCTGCATCTATGCATGCAGCATGCACATCATCATTGGAGCAGCCTTTTGGTGTGCTACTAGCATAATGGAAGCAAGACTCAATTCTACACTCAATTTTACGTTATCTTCAGCTGTGCCGTGGAAGCCGAGACACTGCACCATTACTGTATCCGTGATTCCTTGTGACGTGTTCTTATATTTGTCATGCACGTGTTGTTTTCGACATGACGCCAATTACGAATAAAGCTTATTAGTTTAACCACTGCCTCCCACCACATCAAAGGTACACTAAAAAGCAAAAATAAATCATCTTACACTTGTAAAGTATTCTTTCATACTTTTTTCATTCATTTGGCAGGAACAGATTGACTTTTACTTCAGAATATAAGGGCCAAATGTTTTTTTCTTCTTTCTTTTAATGTCGTACTGGCGCATCGATATGTATGAAAGATGTCAGTGTTCTCTTATATTCAGGATCTGTTAAGAGAGGGGAAGTACGAAAAGGTTTCTAAGGTTATTCTTTGGCGCCTTTAGAATGAAGTAATTTTTACCAGGTAAACCAGCATACCCATTTAGATCTTGTCAAAATTCGAAACGTCGCATTGAGCTGGTGCCGGAGCTTTGCTGCAGCACCACCACTCATCTTTCACTTGTGTCTGACTTCTAAGCTGCCTCCTAAAAGTGGCCGTTTTGCTATTGCAGTGCATAATTTACTAATACAGCATAAATTGGTAACCCTGTCTAGCACATCTTTAACGTAAAATGTAACATTGCTGTTACAGTTGTGCCTAACTTGAGGTGACCACGTGGTTATGAAAACAGACACAAGAACCATGAGAATTCTTGTTTGCGGAATGCCATGGGATATAATGACGATTTGGTTTGAGTGAAAGCACTAGCCACTCAGGCTTGCACTATGTAAACATACTCTGCTTCTCAGGTCGCGTTATATAACCTATGGTATACTATATTAGCAGCAGTGCATAAAGACAAGCTTCCTTGTAGGAGCACGTAGAAACAATAAACAACATACAAATTTTGTGCACGTGTGACTTCTTGAAGCCTAGCACCATTTTATTTGCCCTATATAGAGGGACAGATTATAGACATGCAAGTATTTGTTTAGTATTCAGGAAACAACATGCAAACAAAGAAGACTGATATAGAAGCAAGAGGAAGTGCTGATTTGCAACTGAGGTTTTGTAGATGCTTTGTGCAGTGAGATATACAACAAAAATATAAACATAAGAGACTACTAACTTGAAAATAAAGAGTGCAACTATCTATGCACTAAAGAACATCTTTATAATTTAGGGAAACTGAAGGATAACTGCTGTGTCTTCCATCGATTCGGGTGTTGTACATTTGTGTTATATTCTGCATGGTCAAGCTGCGTAGTGCTGTGATATATGATTCTTTAAACAAGTATGTGGCTGCACTGTTGATAACCGACCACGATGTGGTTGTTTGTTGGCTTTTATGCTCCTGCAATGTTACATCAATGCAACTTCATGTTTCTCCTATATAGCCGAGTCCATACAAGAAATTTCGCCTCCAGCTCTTCAAATGGCTGGAGCTGTTTCTAGCACCACTGCCCCTTTTTTTAATGAAGCATTACTTGTTTATAGCAGCGCAAAATTTGTAAGCTCATATTTGATTGCGTTACAGGATTATGACTTGGAACTTGCACTGGGCAACCACTTCATCCTGTAATATGGCATGTGCCTATGGGGCTGTGGTAACTCTCCATGTTCATTTATTCCCCATACATATGCTCCCTGCCAGTTCGAGCTTTCCTGGAAAATCACCTTCTGGAACATGCATTTGCTAAAAGGAAGTTTCTCATCATCAGTGTGTTACCTGGAGAAAGCCTCATTGCATCAATAACTCAAACACGGAAAGAAGGGCCTAAGGACAGCTGGAAATACTCATTTTTTAAACAATATAAACGTCACATGCCACCAATATGAAATAATTTAAAACAGCATGTTGGTGTAGTTCTCAAAGATGTTCCAAAAATGAAATCTCGTTGCGACAGTGCCAGCAGCACGCAGTTTCTAGAGAACACCTGCAAACTGGAGCATGTAAACAAGTTTTTTAAAAGCAAGAACATTCACTCCGGCATTACACTTTTATGAGGCTATACATAGGCAGGCTAAACTTAAATGCACATCACTGAAAGGCTTGGGGAAGAACATTGTACATGCAAACAAACTGACAACACACCCAACGAAAGCTGACCATACATTGTGGGATGTGTACCTACACATCAAAGCTCAGTGGCGCAACTAAAATGCATTGAAATGATAAATGTAAAAATGTGCTATTGGCCGCTCTACTGAAGAAATAAGTATTGCATGTGCCAAAGAGAGAGACTGCACATGTGTATGAATAAAAATGACATCTTCATTGTTTTGACAGAAAAGGAAATGGTATACAAAAATGAACATATGGTGAGTTTGGAACTCATTTCATCTGTCCCTGTATCTTCTAATTATACGTCTGCATTAATAAGTGCCACTAGCAGCGTGCATTGCCATGAAGTGTTGTCAACTAACCAGGCTTGTGCATTGCTACTCTCGATCTGGTTCTAAAATACTGCAATCATTTCAAAGCTATACATATAAATGTTTTTGCTTGCTACCACAAAGTGTATGTTACTTGCAAGCACCTAGTGCACTTCTTTCAAGCAAGTGCATCGTAGCAGTATTCTCACACATGATAACTTGTATGCTGTAAACAGCTTAGAATGTATACGCATAAGTAAGGACAGCTGAGGAATTGGTGTGGGAATGCAATGAAATAGCACTGAAGACGAACAGAGAAGGAGAAACAGATAGTGCACGTGACTATCAACTAAAGTTTATTAGAAAAGTTAGTGCTATTTCATCATTTTGCCAAGCCAACTTTCCAGCTGTAATTAGTTATGCAGACTTTAATCCATTTGCAGCGCTAAAGACCAACACAAAAAGCAGAAACAACAAACCTTTCCAATAAACTTAAATTCATATAAACGGACTATTAGAGTGCCTAGGTGCCTAATGACATGATTTTAGAGAGATAAATAAACACAGCACGAAAGTAAGGGTAGACATGAGACAAGTGCTTTAAGGGTTCAGATATTTGGCTATGTATGTGTCAGATGGTGCAACATTTAACAAAAAGGCCTTCTAAGAGTTGCCATGGAACTGTATATACATTGCCTTCCAGTGTGGACAACCCTGAAAGCACTTCTATTCTCTATTCACCAGATGTGGTATTCGCTGGTGAGGCTGAGGGTTTAACTCGGTCCTACCAGTTGTGGTTGCAGTACTATGAATGTGGGCAAAATGCAAAATCATGCTTGTGTATAATGTGCTTTGGCTGCATGTTAATGTGCTATAATGTGCTTTGGCTTTGGCTGCGTGGACTCCCAGGTGGCCAAAATGAACCAGAGTTCATTACATCATCTCCAACAGCTGTATACTTGTCGCTTAGGGACATCAAACCCCATGAATCAAGTTTTTCTGTGCACAGTATTTGTTGGTCACTTGTAGGAGCTGTTATTGTGCACAATGTAATGGACGACTGTGGAACTTTTAATGATGAACTCAAGAGTTTGTGATGACACACAATGCTTCGTATTATACTCTGTGACTATAGCAGCTTCTAACATGTTTTAAGTCAGGCATACTAGCCTCAACCACAAATAACGAATGCTGTCTGTAGCTTTGACTGCAGTTAATTTTTGGTGAATGCATGGAGAAAGAAAATGAACACAATTAATGCAACGCAAATTGGGAACATATATGGTACATAGCCGCCTTTAATTAAATAATGCTATTGCACTTGTGTGGATCATGCACAACATCAAAACCTCACTTTCTTAATGCTCCATGATTTGCACATAACGTTAGTGCTAGTGCTAAATTGCTGTACAAGATAAACTAAAGTACTCTATGGCAAGATAAATATAAAAAAAAAAACGTTAGAATAGAGTGAGTACATTGCTTCAAATTAAGGGCGGATTCAAGGCAACTTCACAGGGAGCAGAGGGGGAAGCTATAAAAGATGGGGGTGCCGCGGAAGTCCCCGAGACACGCCGACACGGAAGCGGATTTCGCCCAGTAACCGCAGATTTATCGGTAGGGAAGCGCATGAAATTGCAAACGTCAAGCACGCAATACTAAACTGTAAAAAAAAAAAAGAAAAAAAAAGACGACAAAAGCGCATTCGAACACACTCAAGCTGAGATATGAACAAAGGTGCCCGCAACGTACGCACACAACCACGAACGCTTTTTTTTTTCTTTATTGCCTGTTTGCAGCACAAACCAAGAACACATTGAAATGCCAAAACATGTCAACCACACTTTGGCTAACATTATATATTAAAATCGCTTCAGCTTGGTCAGTTCATCAAGAATAGCCACCCACTCGGGGGGCTCACTCTGGGCACGATATATTGCCCGAATATACGCGACACTTTCGATGAAGTTTATTCTCGTCGGACGGGTATCGACATCCGAGTGTCGCACTGCCATTCTCGTTTTCCACAGACTGTGGAGGCCAAGGAGCATAAACATATCGTACGGAACTCCTTCGTTATCGGTTGGCAAATATCGAATACCAAGAGGTGTGATCGGTAGTTCTTTTTTAAGTGTACGTTGTAAGATATCCCAATGAAATGTTGGGTCCCAGCAATCGATGAAAACGTGTTCAATGGTCTCTGGCTTTTTACAAAGTAAGCAGTTTACTGTCCATGGCACATATATTCCTTTTTCGTCTAACCATGTTTTTACGGGTAGCGTGTTTGTGTGTAGCTTAAAGAAAAACGTTTTTTGAGAGGGTCTAACTGGCATTTTTTTCACCCGTTTCAGTACATCATCTCCTTGGCCTCCCCAGTTTACAGACCTGTACAATGGTATTGGCAACATTGTATCAACTAAGTCTTTTTACAGTGTTTTTCTTGTCACAGAGCACAGATATTCCATGGAAAACCGCACACTCAACATACGAAGTGAATCAACCACTTCGCGCAGATATCCCCTAATACTTCCTCCCTTCACATCACTGGTCGTTACAACATATTGCGGCAGTGCTTTTCCCAAACGAACTTGAATTACTGTGCGTAGAAAATCATTTCTCTGATCCCGAAAAAAAAGAAAACGCGACACAATTTGTCTGATAAACAAATGCGACAGACCTAGCCCACCACTTCGAGCTGAACGAAACAAATTGGTTCTGCTTATCCTCTCCCAACTGGAAGCCCATATGAATACGGCAAATACACGATGCATTTTTTGCACACTTGAACGACATATTGATAACACTTGCATAATATACCACACTTTCGCTACTAAAAAGAGATTGCACACAGATGCACGTCCAAACATTGACAAATCTCGGCCAAGCCAACCCTTTGATTTTTCACTCATTCTATCAGCTTCATCGGACCAGTACTGTGCGGTATCATTATAGTGCTCGAGCGGCACACCCAAGTAGTTAGTTGGCGTTGTTGGCCACCGGATGTTTGCAAAGTGAGCTGGCATATGTCCCAATGACCGTGCCATATACCGATGCTTTTTTGCCAATTGATCTGGGACCCAGATTGTTCACAGTACTTCTTTACAAGATGTACAACTTCAAGTACGCTATCACGATCCTCGCAGAAGACTGCGATGTCATCAGCGTATGCCAGTACCTTGACTTCAGAAAGCTGTAGCCGAAATCCTCGGACGTTTTCATTGCGCATCACTGCTAAACAGAAAGGCTCGAGGTACAATGCAAAAAGCAATGGACTTAGTGGACACCCTTGTCTAAGGGAAGATCTGAGTGACAGCTTCTCGCTGAGGGACTTATTAATTATAATCTGTGTCGTGCATTGGTCGCAGGCCATTTTGACGCCATCTGAGATTACTTTCCCTACGTTAACATATTCCAAAACAAGAAGAAGAGCATCGTGGGACACACGGTCGAAGGCTTTCACCAGGTCGAGTTGCAACAAAGCGACGCGTCTAGCGAAGACGTCGCAACACTCTAGAACGCTTAGCGCTACGTGGCTGTTTGTAGTAATAGTGCGGCCTTTTATGCCGCAAGTTTGATGCGGACCGACAAGATTTGTAATGACTGTTTGAAGTCTCTTTGCCAATACCTTCATGAGTATCTTATAATCGGTATTTGTAAGGCTAATTGGCCTGTATGACCCAACCGATAAAAGCGCCTTGTGGTCATCTGTTTTCGGTATTAAAACCATGTGTGCACTTCTGAAAGAAGGTGGCAGTCGCTTATATTTATGTGCCTCAGAGTATACATGCTCCAACACTTGAGCAAGCCCAGGTGCAAATGCCTTATAAAAGGCGGCTCCTAAGCCATCGGGACCCGGTGATTTGCCTGCAGGAAGTTCTTCGATCGCGTGTTCTATTTCTCGGACGCTGATCGGTTCCTCGAGACTGGCTTTGACGTCGTCATCAACGCGAGGCATAAAATTCACGAAACTTGCTTCAAATTCAGCTCCCACGTGGATTGGGACGCCGAACAACTTGCGGTAGTGTTCAGTAAAGGCCTGTTCAATCATATTCGAGTCGGAAGTAACCTCATCCCGATAATTAATCTGTCTTATTTCATTTTTCCTTGCGTACCTCTTTTCATCGGCAATGGCGCGTTTGTTCGGCGTTCCATCAACCCAGTCTTTCCGTCCGTGCCCGAATAACTGCTGCTCTATATTTTTCCGTGTCAATAGCTTCCATCGCGTTTTTAACTGTTCTGATTTCATCACTAAATTTTCCAGGTTCCGCACTGTCCATAGAAATCAGATAATTTAGTTCCTTCTGGAGCTCATTTTCTTTCATTTTTTCATTGTGTCTTCTAACAGTTCCTACTTCAATCGCAACCATTTTCACGCGAACCTTAAAGTCTTCCCATACTTCTGCCCAAGGTACACTCTCATTAGTCAACATGCTTTGAATTTCGTGCTTTACATCGTTTATAAATTTGTCATCACTTAAGTGTTTTTCGTTGAATTTCCAAAGTGCCCAATCGAACCGCGGCTTTTTTGGCTTGGCACCGAGTGCAAACCACACTATACTGTGATCGCTAAAGGACACCGGCTTCACGACATAGTTATCGCATAGAGGCACAAGATCTAACGAGATGTAAGCTCTGTCAAGTCGTGCTTGGCTATCTCGTTGATAGTGTGTAAATTGCGGCTGCAAAGTACTGGCCAAAAGGCGACCAACGTCTTCTAGGTAGTAGTCATTTACTAAGGTGTTCAATATCACTGCACTCTTGTCCTGCGGGAATTTACGTTTAGCACGATCTTCTGCATGACACACACAATTAAAGTCACCAAGAAAGATGATGTACTTGTCACAACGAAGGTACTCTTCTAGATTCGAGAAAAAAAGACATCTTTCATTGATATCATTTGGCGCATACACACATATAATCCTCCATTGTGATCCATTAAAAGAAAAATCAAGAACAATAAAACGCCCACTTTCGCTCACAGTAACCATATCTTCATTTATACCAATACCCCTTCGAACCAAGACAGCGCATCCACCAGACGTGCCGATAGCGTGACATGTGCATACGTTATAATATGTTCTGAAAGGTGTTACCATTTTGTTTGTTTGCTCCTCGCTTTCAACTTTCGTCTCTTGTATAGCTATAATATCGAGTTCATTTTCAACGCATAGTCGGCTGAGCTGGTACTGCCTCCGTCTTGAAGCGAGGCCGCGTACATTAATAGTAGCAACTCGTATTCCCCTCTTCAAATCCATTGTTAATAAGCGGGAAAGGTAGGCATAAAAGAAAACCGTATATAATCACACGTAGCACCTCTAGGTATACTTAAGTTACGTCTACAAGTGCTGACGGACAGAGCAGCTGTTTCGCGACACATTGAAGTGCAGTCCACAAAATACCTTGCTTGAGCAGCGGCTGACCTCCCCGACCCTTCGGTAGCGTTGGGCTCTCGCAAGCTCGCGTCTGAGTGCCTTTGCAGGCACAAGTCCCTACGGCTACTTTGGCGTCGGCGCCGCCGGTCTTTTGTCCGGCGGGATATTCGGCGTCCGCCGTGATGACGGCCGGCGCGTTACCACCGACTTTGGTGGCGGTTCCTCGCTGTTCGGTTTGCCAGTTTGCCCGCCGTCGCTTGTTGATTCTTCGTGTGTTCGCTTCCCGACCGCCACAACAGCATTGGTAACGTCCATCGCTTCTTTGTCAGATGATGCCATAGTCGAGACGGCAGGCGTTTCTTTGGCCGCGATGTCTTGCTTATGAACGTCGACGGCCGAGCCCCTGCTCACAGGTCGCGTAGGCGTTCCTGGCACACCTACCGCTCCGGCAGTCGTTTGCCCCTGCGGTTTCGGTGGTTGTGTCGCTGTGACCTTCACCTCGTTGGCGCTCCCGGCAGAGGCTTCCTCGGCATCCACTTCGTCCATAAGAAGTTCAGCGCTTTCATCTGCAGCCGTCGGCCCCGTCACGTTTGCGTATGTCCTCACGCACTGCGACTCGTCATGGCCGTGACGACGACAACGGGCACAGCGCGGGACGTGGCAGTCGCGCCGGATGTGCCCTGTGTTGCGGCAACGAAGGCAGAGTGGTGCTCTTCCAGGAATCACCACGAGAGCTTCCTCACCGGCTATCCGTAACAGATGAGGCACGTCGTCAGCCCCCAAGCCCTTCCTCGGCATCAGGGTGACCAGGCGCGTTGAAGAACCTTTATCCTGAAGGCCATGCACCCGCCACCGCTCTCTTGCCACATCCGTGACTCGGCCGTAAGGCGCCAGGGCTTCACGAATGTCCTCGTCCGGCACGTTGTGTAACATCCAGTGTAGCTTGAGGTGCATTGCTTGATTTCCAGGGTCGACGACGATGCATGGTCTATCCTTCACCTTCAAGTCCTTTGCCCGCAGCAGTTCTTTCACTCCGTCACTACTTTTGAAAGTCACGGCCCACACATGACTCATTCGATACGCCCCTAGGGCGACAACGTCAGACAGCAACTTCATGCTCGACAGCATGTCACGGAAGTTTTCCGCCCGGTATGGCCTTGCACGCATATCAGCATGCAAAAATAAAGTATTCGTAACAAGTCGCCCTGTTGGTAGTTGAGGCAGTAGCACCTGATAATCAGGATCCTCGTTGACAAAAAACCTAGAACCGCGGCCCTGCTGGGCCGCTGATGCCGCTCCGACGGAGCTTATGACAGCCACGTCCTTCCACTTCGGTAGCCAAGACGCGTCTCCAACCACGAACGCGCTTACGCCGAATGGTGCCTTAAATAAGCTTTTTAATTTCATTTTTTTTTGCTTTACAGAATGATTAACGTGTAAATGTCTGCGTAAGGTTTGATCAGATTTGAAGGACAAACTATCGACATGCCCGTTGAGACCGATGACCGAGTCGAAGGCCTTTTTGCGCCGACGGCGCCGAGAAAGAAGGCAAGCTGTAGATTGCGCCCCAGGTCTTCGGCTGGGGCGCAGACTTCGAAGCACGTATGCTAGCATAACCTGATAGCAAACATTACAAGATTGCAGTACTTTGCTTACTTCTGCCCAAGGTGACACGAAATAAATTAGCGAGTGCTAATGTAGAAGCTTCAAGCGCTGGGCAACCGCCCATAAATGGATTAGTTGACCACTTGCGAACACCACACTACGCAAATCTCTGATATGCTACCAGAGCCCGTAATGCAAACGTATGTGTTCGCCGTAATTGGTTTTCACAATTCAGTAATTAATACACCATCGGTTATCACGTACGTGTGGAGCACACTTAAGCGGAAGGCGTTAGAACCCCTACCCTGCTGTGAACAACCCCGTCTGTCGCCGAAGTGAGCCCGTCTCCCGTGGCAGATCAGCATATAAGTGAGCTGTTAATAAACCTCAACAAAAATGGTATTGCTTATATCCCGTGTCAAGCGAATTAACAAGCGTGGTGCCAGCTCTGTTGAAGGGGTCGCAGCTTGCAAACATATTTCTGGCTCCTGCGCAGTGTGCCTGTGATCATGAAGTGCGTTAGTTTTCAAAACATGTTCAATTTCAGCAAGTCGTAGAGCACTAAAAACCGACAAGGCAGAAATTGGCTTATTACGGGCCAATGTCCTCCAAAGAAAGCCAACTAGTAACCCATATTGGCAAATCCGTACGAAAGTTGGTCCAATAATTCCCACCTTGTCGAATGGCAGTGCCAATATTGTTTACTGACTGTGTAATGTGGGCCAACGTTGGTTCTCTATCAGAATGGCACAGCCAATATTGGTTACTGGCTGTGTAATGTGGGCCAACATTGGATCTCTATCAGAATGGCACAGCCAATATTGGCGCCACGCTGTTAACCTTGGCTCATCATTGGGCCAGGAATCAGAATGGCGCTGCCAATATTGGAAACACGCTGTTAATCTTAGGCCGTCATTGGGCCAGGAACTGCCAATGTTTCCAACGTTGGCCCGACCTGACGTGCCGCCTGGGTAGTCGAGGGATCTATATATATATATATATCTGTCATTCAACAACCTTGTTTACATTTTCGTACATATGCAACGACCAGGGGAAAATCTCAATGATGCTGTCCTTTGTTCATATGTATTGCGCAGGAGCAGCTGTCACCGCTCGTGTATTGCGAGCACATGTAAAGAAGCAGGAGTTCTGCAAAATATACGAGGGCGAGTCAAATGAAAGTGAGTCAATGCGAATATATGATAAACGGGGTACTTTATTTAAAAGTAGCCACCATGAGTATTTAGACACTTGTCCTACTAACGAGTCGCGTAATTTCCGTCTCATAAAACTCCTTGGATTGCTGCCTCAAAAATCTGTAAATGACTACACCTCATCTTCCGACACGAATCTGGTTCCCTTGAGCAGTTTTTTCAAATTTTACCAAATGTGGAAGACGCAAGGCAACAGGTCTGGGCTGCATGAGGAATCTTGCAACGTTTCCCACTTGAACTTTGCCAGTTTCGTATTAACCACATCAGCGACGTAGGAACGGGCAATGTTGTGAAGCAAGATGTTTCCAATGCTCAATTTTCCACGTCGTTTGTTCTTGATTGCGACACGCAGCCGATCCGACCTTTCACAATATCTGAAATGATTTAGAGTCTCTCCAGGTTTAGAAAATTCGATCAATAATCAAATTCGATCAACACTTTTCCGGCAGAAATGACGGCCTTTGTTTTCCTTGGGAGGGGTGAATTCAAATGCTTCCACTGTAAGCTTTGCCGTAGTGTTTCAGGCTAGTAGTAGCGGCACCATGAGTCATCCCCGGTCACAATTGCAGACAAAATGTCGTCACCCTCATCTGGGGTTCTTTGACGTGCACTTAACTCTAAGTACACGGGTGTTTTCGCATTTCGCCTCCACCGAAATGCAGCCGCCGTGACCGGGATACGATCCCGCGACCTCCGTGCTCAGCAGCCCAACACCATAGCCATTGAGCAACCACGGCCTTTTCAATTGTGTTGGGGATGATTGCACGGTGGCTTTGGCCCGGCCATGGATAGTCTTTGTACCTTTCATGTCCTTCTTTGAACAGTTTGCTACAATGCTTCACAGTGGCCAATGAAACGCAATGTTCAACGCATACGGCAGCCATATGGCGAATAATTTCTTTTCGGGAAATATCTTCATTTGTCAAAAACCTCACGACACCAAGCTGTTCAACTTTTGGAGTGTCCATTATGTCACGTAACCCTGTTCAACCCAGTGTATGAGAACATTAAAGAACATTTAACCTCACCTATGCATGTCACTTGTAAATGAGATGCGTATGTGCTACGTGCATGCCTGGAAAATAATGAACCGAACCATTATTGCGCGGGGCGGCTTGTCTCACTTTCATTTGACTCGCCTTCGTACATTAGAAATTCGAAGATACAATGGAATATACAAATGTGAAGACACAGCGTGATACAGGGCAAAAATTGGCACTGGAAACAAAGTTCACTGCGCATATACAGAAAACCTCGCAACAAGATGTTTAAATATGCGTATAAGTCTCCAATAAATCTACGTACCTAAGAAAAAGTCACTAAATATAATGCGTCAAACAAAGCAAATAAACAGGTTGCGCAACCACAGATTCACAGATCACAGCACCCCCCCCCCCCCCTCCCTCCACTCCCAAAATGTATCGCGTGCGGCAGAAGGCGGCGCGCTTCCTCCCCGCTTTTCTCCCTTGCGCACACAAGCGAACGCGTTGCAATCCGTCGAGTCCCCGCAGTGCTGGCGGCGAGCGACTTCGCATTGTTTCTTTTTCTCGTCTGCTAGCCAGAAAGCGTCCAAAACTCTGCCAGGTGAAATTGCAGTCGGCCAGAGAAAAACGTACTTCATTAAAACTTCTTTCTAGGCGAGTTGGTGCATACTTGGCATAAAAATTGTAACAGCGTAAACACATGCAACCACTAAGTAGCAAAGACGAGACCCAAGCGCTGTGACACAAGCGCTTGTGTCTCGTCTTTGCTACTTTGTGGTTGCATGTGTTTGCGCTGTTACAATTTTTATGTCAAGAGAAAAACCAACGCGCATCCAAGTGCGCCGCGCGGTTGTCGATGCAGCACGAGAAAAACGCATGCGCTCTGGCTGGATCAGCAGCCCGCGGGTTGCGAGAACAAAAAAAAAAGAAAAAAAAGATGAGAAAGAGGCCTAATGTATCCTCGCGAATAAAAGTTTAGGTAGAAAAATCAATAAGAACTTAGTTACAATGGTGGCTTTAATGTCTTGACATGGATGCTTTGGCGCAGGTGAAAAAAAATTCATATTCTTTTCTGTGACCTGATGGCACAAATGAACCACCACAACGCTTTGTCTCATCGGACCTCGCTGCGTGCTTTGTCAACTTGTATCCCGATGTACGACTTTAGAAAGGTCGATGCACCTTTGGCGTCAAATGTTTACAACAGCATTAAACCCACAAAGTTCCAGAATCGAACATCTAAAGCACGACTTTGGAAATGTCAATGCACCTTTCGCATCAAAATGTTATTGGAACTTTATACCCACAAAGTTTCAGAATTGAAATCCAAGCGCTCCGTAGATTGCGCGGCCTCCACGAGATGCCGAGACGAGCCCGCTCGCCATCAAAACGCCCTTGAAATTTTGTGCTCGGTGGGGCTCCTTGCGTTACGATGTGTGACTCCCCATGCATCGGCGTTTCCGCGAAATCCAGCCCGATTTCGCAATGTTCGCGCTAAAATGTCTTTTCGAGCGTTAATTCAGGACGTTCTAGACAAAATCGAGCATGATTTCCGGCGCCGAGAGTTGTTTTTGTCGGCGGCGCATGACAGCACGAAAGAATTTCGGGGGGGGGGGGGGCTCAAGCCCCATAAGCCCCCCCCCCCCCTGGCTATGCCCCTGCCCACCCCCTAATGACTTCCTACTCCACCACCTCTGAACACACCTCCCTCTGTTTCAAGAGCCCCATTCGGATGGCAGTGCGCTGCTTGCCTCCCCCCCCCCTTTTTTTTTTCGTTGCCCCTTTTCGTAACAGTTAACAGTTTATCAGGCACATTTAACCAGAAAGCCATCGGGATTTCGAAGCTGGAGGAGTCGAGAATGTGAAAGGGTACGTGAGGGATATCTCTTGCGTGAAATGTACGCGTGATAAGCACAGCTTTACGAAAGAAGACAGTGATTGAGAATTACGAGGTAATATAAGAAGGGATGGTAAAATAAACAAAAAAATTACCGACGATTACGTTACTTCCTAATGCGAAATTTGAGCACAGCAAATAAGCTGTTTCACCTTTTCGATAGATTGAGGCAAAGAAATCGAGCAACACATGTATGCGCTATCACAGAATTTTTTTTTTTTTACACGTATTCCTTTAACAAAGACTCCACTAACAGTTCTTGACAGTCATGAAGGAAGCTTTGTGGTCGGAGAAATCGACTGATATATGTTCGACTTGGTACACCAATGCTTGATTCTCAAAGACGAGATCTATACAAGTGCCTCGCGAGGTTGTCACAGCCGTGGGACGCGTTACGAGCGAGAGGAACGGGATGTTCTCCCGCATAAGTGTTAGGAAATTGCTGTTTGTCTTTATGTCAACATTAAAGTCCCCCACTACTAACATCGGTGTGGATCGATGGACGGTTAATGCGAGTTGCAGGAAGTGCACGACGTCTTTCGTGAGTGCGGTAGGGGCGAAGTAGGCAGCTACTACCAGCAAGATAATTTCGCAGTGGCGAACGGCAGCGGCAATTTCGGCTCGGGCGGTGCACATATACAGATCCGCCGCCACCGATCTGGCTCTCTGATTGCCACCGCACAGGGCGAACGGCAGCGGCAATTTCGGCTCGGGCGGTGCACATATACACATCCGCCGCCACCGATCTGGCTCTCTGATTGCCACCGCACAGGGGTTGCATTGGAGGAGGAGCGAAGAAAGGAATTAAGTTCGAGCCGGCGCTTTGACAACCGGAGACTCGCAGGAAGAGGGGGGAGGGGGGCGGCGTGTACACCCAGCGGCAAACGATGGGGGCAGCAGCGCGCGCAGCAAGCGGACAACACGATAAAGGGAGGAGGGAAGAGATAGCAGCGACTGACTGATGCCGCTGACGCCGATAGTGAGTCAACCCCAGCTGCGGAGTTGGTTTCAGGGACAACGCCGCCGATGCCGACACAAACAATATGATACCCTCGCTTCCGCAGCGCTAAGAACCAGGTCTAGCCGTGGGAAGGTGGTCACGTATTCGTCGACGTGCCGGGGCCTACGTCAAATAACCGGCGCGTCGGCAACTGAAGAGCACCCTATCCGCCACACAAGAACAGGGGGGGGGGACCCTTTCCTCCTCTTTCTGCATGGCGGCGACGGTGTTCTATGCAGTCACGTTATCTTGACTCTAGCGGCGTCAGCGGCATCCAGCGGTATCAGTCGGTCGCTGCTAGCGCTGGGGGGATGAAAGGGGGGCGGAGCTGGTTACGAGGCCGACGACAACGCCGACGACGACGCGAAACCCAGGAACGGACGCCAAAGAGCTGCGCTCTAAAAAGAAAGAGAAAGGGATGAACACTCTGTCAGTAGAACCGCGGGGAAGGTCGAGAGGGTAAGACAGGAAATAAAAGACAGCTGGCAATCAGACGTATGCTCGACATCCCAGCCATATAAGAGTTCGTCGAAGTAGGAAGAGGGCTCAAGCTAGGAATAACTTTATTTAAGCTCATGTGCCTGTAGCTATTGGCGCAATTTATATCGTTTGCATTACGAATGCTGTAAACGTTTCTTTCCCTTTCTTCGTTTCTTTTCTTTTTGCCACTCTGCGGAACTCAGCTCTTTTATTGACGTTTCCACCACGCTCCTAAAATGACTGATGAATTAAGTTTCAAAACAGTGCTCCGACTAGACACGAAAAGAAACAGCGGCACGAAAATGCGTAATTATTGGATGCGAGAGATGCATCTCTCTAAATAATCCTGGGTTCATTTACCACAAGACACACCCACGAAAAACAACGTGACCCCTGTTCAGGATGTCAAAGTAGTAAAGGCAATCTTGCTGATGGAATTATTTCTAAAACAAGAAAAAAATATATAATTTGTAGAGGCTGCAGCATAATGGTTTTCAGAAATCTTCACCTGTTTCTTCAGCCCTATTTCTTCATACGGATACCGCAAATTACTAAACCTGGGGATACACTAAACCTAATGGCATTTTAGGTGCGAAATCCTGTACGCTCAGTTGATTACAAAAAAAAATATGAAATGTCACACGGGATAAAAGTGACGAGACGAGCTTTGCAACATCGACCTGTCACCTCCTCGATGTTTAGCTTGAGTTTTACCGCTGTCATTTCTTTCGTAATGTGCTTGTTAGGATCGAAAATTATAATAGCCGGCTGGACACATCCTGTATATGGGAAACGGAGGCTTGCTCCAATTCTAGAAAGGTGGCCGAACTCCGCACTTTCTGATTTGCCAGCATCTTGTGCGGAACGGTAAAATTGCGAGAAAGATAAATACGTGAGAGAAGTCGACGGTAAAAAAAGTCTGAAAAAATAAAGCGAACCTCGCGCAGCACATATACATGGCCGGAGAAATACATTACGCTGAAGTGTAGACACACAACAGCCACTTGTGGCATCACTTGCATCAATGAAAATACAGCGGGAATTAAGGAACAACGATATCATTGAAGGGCCCCTGAATGGTTTTTGTTGTACTCCTCGACGCAAAACACATCTCCCAAGAAATGCTCTCTCACAGGGATTTCGTGTCAGCGCGCTATATTAACGACAGGTACGAGTGCTTAAACATTACCGCCGGCTCAAGCCACGGCGTTTCTCCTCAACTTCTACACCTAACGGCCGTCGCTTTGTCCAGCCTGCTTGAAGCGGTGACGCTAGAGTTGTCTGCTTCCTGCTGACTTGAACCGAGTGTGTTCCCGCGTCTTGTTCCTAAATAGTCTTTATCCTTAAGCCTCGGTTACATTTAGCGAAATTTAAAGACGATTTGAGCGCGGCGGATGCAGATGCGATGCATGTTCGCTGGCTTCTTCTTTATTATTATTTTTTTATGCATAAAACGAAAAGAGACAGATGCCGCGGCGGGCATTTGCCCCATTGCTGCGAGCGTGTATGAAATGTACAAACTGCAAGCTAACTTTTGGCGATATTATTTCGGTTTGATAATTGCCTGATAGCACGAAAATATCTAATACGTACGTTTACGGTCCCTAAGTTACGCTCGCAAGATTCGGTTTTAGTCGTCAGCGGAAAAAGAAAGCGCTGCCACGTACTACCTTGTGAATGGGATGAAATGGCCCGTTTATAACGCTTTCGCTACTCTACAACCTAAAACAAAAATAATTACGGAGAAACAAAATAAATCAATCGGGAAGCAGACCCACATGATATGCGTGGGAGGCAAAGATGGCTACATCACTACACTGCATCACACTGCATCACAACACTACGTCAAAGTCTAACTGGAGATGGAGGTTTTCCTGACGAGCGTTGTCACAGGCTGTAAGGCACGTTCACTTTCCTACGCAAAGCTTTTCTTTTTTTCCGGATCCCGGTTGGTAGGGATATTTTTCTGCTATAATTATGGGCAAATTTTTTACTGATCCTGGCTGTCTGACAAGTGCGGAACCTGCGATTACCGCTGAAAGCGCCTTTATTGCCAAAATGACGGGTGACCACTATGTTGAGTGAGGAGGCTGGTGTTGACATTGACATGCGATGCTTGCGTCTCCTACAGCGTCTAGTCGCTGCAGTTTACTCCCAACACACACCTGCAGTGCAAAACGATTGTAATATAGCGCTAGTACCATTCAAGTTACTGTCGCGAAAGAAGACATTGCAGGCGATCGTGGCCCATCGTCTGCCCCATGTCATTTCCAGAGCTGTAGCAGACGATCCCTGTTCCCAGGCAGAAGTGGGCCATTGGTTTGAAGAAACGTCTGTATTTATTACATATGGGCACTTATGTTTAAGAGTACTCAAATTGTTACCATGCATACTCATGCTATTATATATAAGAATAAATGCAGCAGCATGTTTCGACCATTCCGGATTACTCAACGTGATTAGCCGATCGGATAGCTCGCCCGACTGACGTCCCGCGCTTGTGCTCCGTAGCATGGGGCAGGGCGGCTGGAAACTCAGGGGAGCGGCGCCGCTGCGATAGGTAGCGATGCGCATTTTAACACATTAAAATAAATTGTGCGCTTTACGCGTACAATTTACTGAGTACATTTGTACGAAATCTTCAAAAACATTTCAGGGTTGATTAAGATACCGAAGCGAATACTAGTTAGGACGTGCATCCAAAAGCCTGGTCAATTGATTTGCCAGAAAGATATGAACATGCTTAGAAATAAGCGAGGTATAACACGTACTGTGGTTGGTGCCCGTAATTCCACCACCTCTATTACTGCCCTCACCTCGATGTTTTATTTGGTACGACTGCGCGCTAAATGAGATGATACTATGGATGATGGGATCACATACATAGGCGTGTAGAATAGAACGGTGAATGCAATGGTCCCGATGTACATATGTTGCGGCGACCATAAACAATTTCACAGCGCAGGATAGTCGTAATACGCAATGTGTCCTTCCCAGAAGTAGGAAGTTCAGTATTGAAGTCCCAGATGTCGACCATAAGAGTGCGGCTCGGTATTTCCGGTTGAGTGGTGAATCTCCGCCAACAGTATACTTTCTCCAACTTTCTTACGGGCCGTCTGGACCTTACCTCGTTTCTTAGAGAGCACGGGCTTGGAGTCGAGCCTCCGGTTCCGTAAAAGAACAGCGTGCACATGCTGCAATTGGGCACTCCATCAGTTTCCTTTTAAATAATACCGTATTTGAGCGGTTCTGAAGCGCATCTTTATAAAAATATTAACGCACATCGAATAAAAAGTGCCTTCAAATTTGCACGCGCGTTACAACTGTCTCTGATTCTGCCGCGAACTAAAAAAACGAGGCCGATTCTTACTAATAACGAAAAGCTCAATGCAAGGTAGTTCGCCTTAGCGTGGAAGCTTGGGCTTGTTGGTGATTCATTGGAAAAAGAAGACTATAAAAAAGGCAAGGAAACAAGAGACCGAGAGCGCTGTGTGCGAGTGGCTCTCTCGTCTCCTTTTCTTTTTTTGCGCAGTCTCCTTTTTCCCATTAGATCGACCTAACGATGACTCTGTGTGGTCGATGGATGGCCAAAGTCCGGTTTGGTCGGACTCCGATAGCGACTAGCCCCTACGATTCAGCTGTGTGCGTGTCCGTGTGCCTTTGTAAGTTCCAGAAAATCGATTCAACATGGTACGCTTAGACTCCGGTTTCGTAACTTGATATGCGCTCCAACTTATTAATATTATCATTCTTTATATATATATATATATATATATTGAGCGGAATTATATCTGCGCGTTACAATTGTGGAGCGTAGTAGAATCGTGCAAACACGGCATTGCCCTCTCCACTCTTTCAACACTTTATTCTCCCGCCGTTTTTTTTGTCTTTGTGCACTTCATCGCTCACAAGATATCCTGAAATACAAACGCCAAATCAAGTGAATGCGCAATGTGAGTCATCCAGGCAGTGATATCATGAGGAGGAAAGCGATGTATAGTGCTTCTTGAAGCAAGATGACAGGTGCACGCGCACAGACATACAAAGCGTATACCGTGTGTTCTAGCTAACGTTAGCATAACTGATAGAAAAAATAATTAACAGTCACTTTAGTATACGCCAAATCGCGCAAAGGCAAAAGCCTGCGCGCTCAGGAGACATCCGTTAAATTACTTGACAGTCTCATTCGAATGCGTAGTTACTTCTTATTGCTCGTTTTATCTCACTAAATGTCGTGGGTTCGGGTGCCTTAATTAAAGCTACCTTAACTCCCTTCGCCTTAATTAGCACAAATGGTCATGGGTTCGACTCCCATCAAAGATCGTGGATTCGAGTGCCTTAATTAATTCTATATTAATTAACTGTGCCCTTTTTGGCATGATTATCGGCATCGATGAGGAAGAAGACGACGAAGAACGCGCGAGCAGTGGTACAAGCACTCCGATTTTCTGTACCTCACAACGCTACTTTAAATCATACACATCTAAGGCTTTCGCCTTAAAAAGTGAAAAAAAAAAACACACGGCGCAACATACGGTTAAGAGACCTACTACGAGCTGTGACGACACGAACCCCATAGTCTTCATTATTCAAATATTGCACGTTGTGCCCGCCCCCCACCCCTTTTTTGTTCTTTAACAGCTCTGCTAACGTTAGCTCGACGTAATATTAGAGTTCCCATTGGGAATTCGGCACCTCGGGTGTCCCAGTGGCACATACCCATTCCCAACTATAGGAGAAGAATTGACACAGAACCAGTGGCGCATAAAAAATTGCTAAATAATTAAAACCAGGAAATAAACGTTTTGTGTAGCATATTGCGCGACTACATTTAGAGGCCCACGTCCTTTAGAAACGCCTATGCGTGGACTTCATGCGTTCAGGATTCCCTTAGGTACTCTTTATTCGGCAGAACGGAGTGCGCCAACTGGCACTAATATTTATCTGCATACATAGGGCAGTTAGATAAGCCGATTGGTGACGTTTGTATAAGGCACCCATAACACACAAGCGCACACACGTACACGCACGCACGCGCGCACACACACACACACACACACACACACACACACACACACACACACACACACACACACACGCGCGCACACGCACACACACACACACATATATTCAAGGCTCAATTGTAGTAATTGTATTAATTACATTAATACTAATGATCGCAGCCATCAGCAGCAGCAACGCCAACCCCGCGAGGGTTTCAAAATCGAAATACAAGCTTCATGACATTTTACACTGCCCATCTGAGCAGACACATCAGTTTTGTTGTAAGTGAAAAAAATGTACATGTATACTACACATTCAACGTCCACATTGGAATATATATGCGTGGGGACGCTTTCGCGAAGCGCTTATTTAAATGCCGTACAACGGTTCAACTTCCGCGCAGTGTATTGGCGCACAGCGATCGCGTGCCTTGCGCACAAGGTGGCCATTGTACGCGACTATATGAGACCGAGAATCGGCCCTGCTTTCCTGTTACAGTATTTCTTTTTTCAAAATTCGCGCATCTTTTTTTTTTTCGGCGAGAAACTGATCGGGCAGACGCGCCATTCCCCGGGAAGAGATGCAGGGAAATCATCTCTTTATTAAAGTAATTACGCGGTTGAAGACGTGTCGGTACTTATTGCAGTGAGCAAGCTCAGGTACCATTTGTCGTTTCAGTGCTTGGAAGAGAGTCGTTTACAGGCACTTCTGTAAGCCGGTACAGACTGCGACACATATGTAGAGGGTTCTTTATATAAGTTTTCCTTGTGTGCGAAGTCTTCGGGCAAGGGAACAACAACAACTCCAACAAGAAAAACAATAAGAGTAGCAGAAGAAGAGTGAGACTCAGAGCGTTTTTTTTTTTTTTTTTTCATCTCTTTCGCTGTGTTGTTCGGCGTCGTAACCATGGCAACAGCTACCTCTGGTGTAATCACACGTGCATCTAGGCGCGCACTAAGTAGCTCACGTAATTACCGGTTCTGTTCTAATTTTTTTTCTGCCGTGATGACTACCATTAGCAGCGAGCCTTAAGAACAAGAGCGGTGGCCTATGGTTTAGTTTTCTTTTACGAGGCCACTCCTTTGAGCAGCAGCTATTCTGGGATCGTTGCTTAGAACGAGAGGCCGAGCACACGCAAATAACTTTTTTTTTTATTCTTTGAATCTAATTAGTTTTTACCTTCATTTCCCTTTCATTTAATGCAGACCGCCGTCCCTCTGTTTTGTGGCTCTCATAGTTGTTTCTCGTGTTTTTTTTGTTTTTTTTTAGTGTTTCTCCAGGTGCCTGTGACGAGGCCTGCACATGGTCTTTCAAACAACCGAGTACTTTCGGCTACTTCGATGTCTGAGAAGCACAAACTGAAAAAAAAAAATCACTTGGGTGTGTGGTTATATAGTCACACGTCGGCCGGCTTACTTTCTCCTTAACTTCACTGTTCTTTTTTCTTCTAGTTTTATTGGTGAGCGAGTATAGTTCACCACACATAAAACTTCATTTTTCTTGGGTGCCCTTGTCTTCTGAGAATTGGGCGGTTAGTTACTATCACGTTGCTTGAACCCTGAATAGAGATCGTACTTACAATGTAAATACTGCAGCAGCAACGGCGCAATGAACTGACACTATGCTATCGCGTTTTGCCGGTATCGTAAATACTAAAAGCACAACAAGAATGTAAGACAATGAGCGCGTCTTCCGCTGTGATTGGTTGGCCTATTTGGTTAGAGAACAGCCAGGCCGTAGCGCCCATGGTCAGGAAATTCGGCGAGGCTAGCAAAAAAAAAAAAGGAGCCCTACCTTAATCCACCTTGCTGTCATTTATACCAAAATTAATTCACTTTGCTCTAATTTGTACCAGCCTTCAGCCACCTAAATCCACGCAATTACACGTTAATCCATCTTGCAACTATGTTTACCAAGGTTGATCCGCCTTACTCCCCCTTGCTCTGATTTGTACCAACCTTAATCTACCTTAATGCACCTTAATTCATCTCCATTCGCTCTATTTCACCTTAATTCACTTCACTCCACCTTAAGTCATCTTACTCTAACTTCCCCTAAATTAGTTCTGTATCACTACCGACATCAAAGAAAGCGCTGGTGACGTCACTGATGATGATGAAGATTTTGTTACCTCTCGTTTCGTACAACGCCGGCTTTTCTGTCTCATTCGCTTTAAAAATCACCAAGCACTTACGTCTCATGATCTAACAAAGGGATCGATAGACAGTTCTGATACGAAACCCTCGCGAATTTTTTGTATTTGAAGGGCATGTGCAAGTTCATGAGATTTTTGTATTTGTTCCCGTCGTTGATCTTAGTGATATAGGAGAAAGACTTAAGCCGCATGCTTTAAGGTGTGTTGGAAGATGGAAGCTGGCGTTCCCCTTAAGAAATACTGTGTCCTCGCAATAACTGTCGCAATAAAATCAACTTATATCTCAGTTCCTCCAAGAACAAAGTGTCGGTTTGTTATGGTAGGCGGCATGGTCGAATTGGACCACACTCTCCATTTCGTCGTCTTCACAGTATAAATTGCGTCACGGTGATTACGCCTGCTCTGATTGGCTCAAAACGCCTCCTCCGAGGAGTGTTGCAAAGAGCGTGCTATTTCAATTTTTTCTGTTTGTTAACATCGGCAAGGATTTAATCGCGTAGTAGTTTTCACACGAGGTTACAGACGCCGCTCCCTGCCATGCTGGTGCCCGTACGTGGCGGCCATCATGACGTAAGTTCACCATATTATCACGCATACATTGATTTTCTCATTGACGGTAACCATTCTTCACCGGATTCTGAGGGTGAACGATTTGTCGCTCGGTGGAAGATGCGCGCATGTTGTGTTGTCGTGCTGTCATGTATCTTTAATTCGATTGCGGGGTCTTACGTGCCAAAACGACGACTTGATTACGAGGCACGCCGTAGTGCGAGACTCCGGATTAATTTCGATCACCGCGGGATCCTTAACATGCCCCCAAGACACAGGACACGGGCATTTCTGCGTTTCGCCCCCATCGAAAAGCGGACGCCGCGGCCGGGATTCGATCCCGCGACCTCTTGCTTAGCGGCGCTACACCAAGCCCTAAGCCACTGCGGTGGGTGTTTATGTTTCTTGGTTACGGAGCTCTTCGACATGCTAGTAACCTAAGATGGCGGCCTCGATGAAATCACTGCAAAGTACATACACAGCAGGGACAATACACCCACGCTGTTGTTTTTAGCACTCATTGGTTCTTAGCGGCGCCTATATAATTGTGAACCATCCCAACCTTGAAACACCATGCGCGTAGCGCTGGCGCTAAGGTGATTAGTTACCAACTCAGCTCGTTTGTGAATGGTGCCGTCACAACGTGAGTATATACACGTGTTGTGTCAATTGCTCTAAAACCTTCCAATTTCAGAGAAAGGACCAGGCATGACCAGCCAATTTGGAGAGTTGTTCATGTAGGAACCAAAAAAAGAACGCAAAACTGCCCTGTATAATAAATAGATTAGAGCTCCTGCATCACAGAAAGGAATCCTGTGAGTTTGCTCTCTATGAGGACAATTTTTTATTTTTTGCGCTTATCGAGATTTTTGGTGTGGCAAACAAATGAAAATGCATTCTCGGCTGCGGCAGAATTTCTGACAACATAAATAACTATCGGCATTAGTTTGTTAGGGCTTGTTTATGTTGGTTCCCAATCAGGGTAAAGGTTTATGAGATCGAACGGAAGAACGGCAAGAAGAGAGGTCGAGACACGAGACGTTTGTGACGCCTTATCATCTCCTTCTTCGTCTGTTCGCACCGGTACACGCTCCCCACGATTTCCATTAGTGTAAGGGGGCTTTTGGATACGCTTGCGAACAAAGAGGTGATGTTTTGCATAACCATTGAAAATGCCTGCAAATTGAAAAGAAAAAGAACTGCATCGATTCTTTCATTACACTCAAAAATAACTGCGAACATAAATATGCACCGGTCCACTAGTCAATTTTAGCTATTGCTTTTAGTCAATGTCGTCTTTGTTGTTATCGTCATACTAAAGTTATCCGTCTTCGTTAGTGTAGCATCGGCGTCAGCACGATTGCCGTCGTTGACGCGTCGTCGTTGAGTACGGAGCGTGAAATAAAGGGTGATGCAAAATGAAGGTCGGCCTACTTCCGAACTCATAAACGGCTGTTCACACTGAACGCGCTCGAAGCACATAGCGCTCAAATTTGTGACGGCGGCAACATACTACGTTTAGGATAAACATTCGCACGGCACATTTTTGAACAACGTGACTATGAGTAAACGCGCCAATTGTGGTGCAGAATTCTACTTTAACGGTTATACATTCACTGTCTTTCTCTGATATCAGTTCAGACCCAATCTGCTCTATTTTTATTTCTTTCGTCAATGCTTCTTGATCTCCCCCACGTTATCTATCCTCCCACGCTTTTTTTAATTCTGGTACATTTCTGTTCTTTGTGCAAACTCGACACTAGTCTGGGATCTTTGTATCCAGTCTTTTTTTCTAATACACCCTTTTCTATCGTATTTTAATTATGTTCCTTCGTATGAGATCTCTCTATCACTCTATCGTTGCTTACTGCCTTAGTTTTCTATTCCATTTGTGTATTTTAGAGCAACGCCTGCCTCACGAATATTCCCACATTTGGCTCACTTCGACTGCTGCTGCTGCTGCTGCTGCTGCTGCTACATTCTTGCCGATTAGGTCAAACACAGGAAACTACTTTTCTAACGACTAAGCTTATGTGTATCCCCTCTCTCTGTCTACCCCCTCTCTCTTTCTACTCCGACTCCACTACCTGTAGAGATGTGCTGGTTGCCGCCTCTGTACTCTACCGAATTTGGCAGTGAAACAACAGACGGTAGATAATTTTTTTCCACTTCAAACAAATTGACGCGTTTAAACACGTAAGTCACTTAATGAAGCGAAACTTTCCAGGCCTTTATGTCCCGTTGTATGACGAACCTGTTTGGTCGCCGTACTTAAGGCGCCGCTGTAGCTGGCTTACTTATTTTGTAGATATTGTAGGAATGAGTATTTCAGGATATGGGTGTTTTTTTAGGTTTCGTTAGGAGAAGGCTAGCCTTCATTCAGTCAGCGTGTCTCGTTATACCTGGCTCAAGTGTTACCTTCATTTCTGTTTGTACAAATTTTCAAGCAGCATGGAACTATGATTTAATAACTGATATACTGCACAGGTTCGATAATATTACATGCTTGCTATCACAATCTGAATTCAGACGTTCAGAAATTGTTGTCGGTTTACAAAGCTGTAGTCAAAATTATTAGATCAATTTCTGATATTTAGATGCAGAACCGATTAGGAACGTCTTCTTGAGATCTGCGTTGCTGGTAATTCGTAGTTTCAATTGCATGCGCAATAATTTTGCCCGACGTATTGCGGCACCTTTTTCCATTCTCACGTTTCTTTTTCCAAGCTGGTATCCGGTGTGTGAGCTGCTCTCCGTCGCATTCCGTTACAAATTCGGTTCGTTGTGGCTTTGAAAAAGAGTTGTCATTATTTCTCTACTTTATTGTCTTAATACATCTTAACAGTTTGCATCATACATTTAAAGGAAAAGTTACGCAGGCACTTAATCTTTTAAGCTTCGTATAGATTTGTCTATAAACATGTCAAGGTTGCGTCGAAACGCAATAGCCGAAAGGCTTCGTCTCTGCAGTGCCATTGGTGGTTCTTTTAAATTGCGAGTGAAGTTTTCCTTCCTACACGGCTAAATTTGCGTCAACTGCTCCCGTGAGCAAGGTTTGTGCGCTTTTTGCGCGTATAGCTTCAGCCCTTCAAAGTGCGGTGAACCGCGTCTCTAGCGCATCAGTGCAGTTTAAAATAAAATTGTAGTTACCCAAGGCCGCATCTGGTTTCAACAGATAACACATAAATGGTGCGCTTGGTGCCGAGAGAACTATACGTCCGAAGACCACGTGACGTTTTTGATGGCAGTGCGCTATTCTGAGAGAGATCAGAAGTTTTCTTTTTTTTTTACTAAATTTATCGTATAACTAAAATAAAATGCCAGAAAACAAGATACGTTTCCTAGCAGTCTTACGCAAGAACATTCACTGCCCAGTCACTGCAGGAGCCAGCGCCTTTTCCTTATATCAGCAGGTATTAATCGCGTCACGTAACAGTGTTTTAAGTTGTTTCATAGTCATTTTTGGAATGTTGCTTTTTCTTGCTAAAGCAAGAACAAGAAAAAAACCGCAGTCGAATATATATATATATATATATATATATCTGTTCAATCCACACATTGCCTAACACATCGTCATTTTTCCTCGTTCTAATGCCAGTTGTTAAAGTGTAAATTAAATGAAATTAGTTCTGCGCCAACGTTCTGCTTGAAAACTTCAGTGGTTGGGTGCTGTTTTTTTTCCGAATAGGTTGTCTGCTTCTAAATTAGGGTTCAGGCACACAAATTTCAGTGAGGCCTTGTTCCACGCTACCTCCCGTCTCGTACGCAGCATCCACCAGCAATATTGTTAGACGCTATCACAGCTCAATGTCGAGGGTGCCCTCACTTGCGCTTTTTAGCGAGTTCGAAATTGAAATTGGTTGCGAGCGGCCGAAGACAGTAGACGGCATATGCGCACCGGCCTACATATAACCCAACAGATGGCGTAACGCGAAGCACAATGCCTAACATCAAAACTGTCGCGTCTTTGGAAAAGAGACGTTAGCTGATCCCCCAACCTTGCATGTCCAAGCGCCGTACCCACCTAGATTACGGAGGTTTGCCTGCCCGCGCTATCGACCGCGCTCGCGGGAGATATTAAACGCGCTCACACGCAACCGCGGTTCAGCGCGCAGCTGTGGCCAGCCGTAACTAATGTGAACCCAGGGCGGGTCTTCTGAAACGGCCTACAGAAAGATATCGAACAACAAAAAAAAAAAGAAGAAAGATCAAAAGCGATGCGGCTGAGCCTTCCTTTAGTGCGCCGACCCGTAATAAAACCTCTGGCAGCCTCCCCCCTTCAATTTCCTTTGTATGGAAACTTTCCGTTCTTATTATGGCGGCTATTTAGAACGAAGGAGAGCATTGTACAATTTTGAAGGCACGTGGCACATATTGGGGGCCCTTGCAAGCAGTCTGTTGGGTTTACGGTTGAATAGTATCGAAAGGCTTAGCGAACAGGGGGCGCCCTAGACTTCCTATAGTTGCGACGAAGTAGCCTACACTTTGCAAAATCCGTTATTGAAGTTTGGTGATCCTGAATGTACAGCCGATACCGTCATTCTTTGCCTCTCCTGTTAGCGTTTATTTATTTATTTTTTAGCTTCGTTTGTAGCCCGAACGATATATAGAAGTACAGTGCTGCCCTCTCTTAAAAATTACGCGCACGAGCAAAGGATGATCAGCGAATGCTACAAGGCCGCATATTCGAATCTGTTTTTACGGCAGGCCACATCTGGGAGGGTATGTTTTGGTTACTTGAACATATGGCTGGCGCATCGCTGAACTGCCTTTGTATACATCAACAGGTCTCTCCGAGTTGTATGAACGTAACCACGGCACCACGAATAACCCTAAAGAGGATGATGAGATTTCGCGTGCAGAATGTTTACGAGTTTGTGTAAACTTGACTCTCAGTCGTATTATTATGAACAAAGCGTTTTATGTTCTGTATAATTGTTTGCTTTTTATACTATGTAAATATTTTGAAGCTTCCCTTACCCGATGCCCATTCTTCGGGCCTGTAAGGTGTAATAAATAAATAAATAAATAAATAAATAAATTAATTAATTAATCAATTAATTAATTGATAAACAGCACATGAAAACGTAATGCTCAGCTCCGGAAATTGAAAGGAAAGTAATTTTGGTTGTCTTAGAAAAGAAGGTTGCTTTAGTTGCTTAAGCTATACGACTTCCATAGATTTGACTGCGGGGCACGAGATGCAAAAATAGGCTTCAATTATGTAATAATTGTATTAACAAACGCCCTCCCCCCCTCCGCAAAAAAAAAAAAAACGCATTTGACCTTGCAATGTTGCTAAGTCGAGGTACAAAGCTTCCCACTCGAAAACTAATCCTTAGAGATGCCGGGACACGTACGACCAAGCCAGCCTGAAAACTACTTACTGGTTACGCATGGAAAATGAGTTCCATAAGACATGTACCTCTGCATTCGCTTCACGAAATTGGCACCCACGCATAAGTTAAGAGCAATTTATAGCATATCAAGCTAAGAAAGTCTGCATTTTTTGTACTTCTTTCCTTGTACAAATGACAGTTATCAAGCCGTGAATTATACAGATCGGAAGTGTCGCGCGCGTGAGAAAACCACTGCAATATTGTCCACGGGAGCCAGTAACACTAGTAGATGACCCTTGGCTACAACGTTAGGCCTAGCAGCTTTAGCAGGGTTGCTCGTGCTTTTGCGCGTTCTAAAGGACTGCAAGTATCACCAGCAAAGTACTAGGTAGACCAACTTTGATGTATGCGCAAATATGGCATCCAGGTTGTACACTTTGACACGCTGGTTTTCGAGAGATAGAGATAATTTAATTGAAAGAACGCAGAGAGGTCGGCCTGAGCTAAGGTGCTCTAGTCTGCTACTCTGCACAGGGGGAGGGGGAACGGGGACATAAAAATGTGATGAGGGATGATGATGACATAGCAAGAGGGATGGGCAAAGGTGAAAGCAAGCTCAACACTCTGATAATAAACATTCACAAATGTCATCCATGAAGCCACAATCAGGTTTCGCATCAAGTCTGTAGTCACCAATTTGAGTGAACCTAAAAATAGAGGCGATAGGTTGAAGCTGGTGTGGGCCTCCCCTGCGTGAACTGCACCAGCGCCAAACAAAATCTTTATAGCATATAAAGAGCTGCGATAGGCGGCTCTAGCACGGCGAGCACTTGTAGGGCACTTTTAGCGGTTTTCGAGAGCTGGCATTGTTCCAGGCTGACTGCTAATAGCACGGGACTGTTCTTTGTGCTTTTTAATATTGCGTCGACTTATCGGTTCCTCATAAGCGCTGGTGCCTTGCCGTCTGATAATACAACCGATGGCCATTTCGTTCTTTATGAATTTTCACCAAGTACATATACTTCCCGTCTTCCGTACTTGCAATTTTTGCATCGTTAGGTTAACGTCATAACACACGATTGATTAATTAAAGGCGTACTTAAAATACAGTATCTCCGAATGGCAACGTGTATGGGCCCATCCCTCACGAGATGGCCGCCATAAAAATTGTAATAAAAGTATGAGGGAGAGGCATAGGGAACGTACTTCATGACACAATGTCATCATCTCGATCAAAGTAGGCAATGCATTCTTTTTTTTTTTTCGAGTACGACAAGGAACCGTCAGCAATGTCAAATTTCCACCCCGTATTTCTCTCATAGATTTGCGGAGTCTGATGCTGCTCCGCTTCTGTGCTCTATCGCAAAAATGCGCATTCACTTAATGGCGGATGACCAGATGGCAGGTGCGAGAAAGGCTTTTGCTATTTACTTCTCACCACAATACCGAGTATCAACTGCACCGAAGGCACGGAGCTTCCCCACTACCACAATGTGTTCTACAGTGAAGTGCACCCCTCAATTACATATATGTCTGCGATGGTTTCTGGCGCAGGCACAGAAGGCGTATAAGGTGTAATTAAAGAAGGGCGCTTTCGTTGCGAGGGAAAAAAATTACCGACGATTACGTTACTTCCTAATGCGAAATTTGAGCGCAGCAAATAAGCTGTTTCACCTTTTCGATAGATTGAGGCAACGAAATCGAGCAACACATGTATGCGCTATCACAGAATTTTTTTTTTTTTCACACGTATTCCTTTAACAAAGACTCCACTAACAGTTCTTGACAGTCATGAAGGAAGCTTTGTGGTCGGAGAAATAGACTGATATATGTTCGACTTGGTACACCAATGCTTGATTCTCAAAGACGAGATCTATACAAGTGCCTCGCGAGGTTGTCACAGCCGTGGGACGCGTTACGAGCGAGAGGAACGGGATGTTCTCCCGCATAAGTGTTAGGAAATTGCTGTTTGTCTTTATGTCAACATTAAAGTCCCCCACTACTAACATCGGTGTGGATCGATGGACGGTTAATGCGAGTTGCAGGAAGTGCACGACGTCTTTCGTGAGTGCGGTAGGGGCGAAGTAGGCAGCTACTACCAGCAAGATAATTTCGCAGTGGCGAACGGCAGCGGCAATTTCGGCTCGGGCGGTGCACATATACAGATCCGCCGCCACCGATCTGGCTCTCTGATTGCCACCGCACAGGGCGAACGGCAGCGGCAATTTCGGCTCGGGCGGTGCACATATACACATCCGCCGCCACCGATCTGGCTCTCTGATTGCCACCGCACAGGGGTTGCATTGGAGGAGGAGCGAAGAAAGGAATTAAGTTCGAGCCGGCGCTTTGACAACCGGAGACTCGCAGGAAGAGGGGGGAGGGGGGCGGCGTGTACACCCAGCGGCAAACGATGGGGGCAGAAGCGCGCGCAGCAAGCGGACAACACGATAAAGGCAGGAGGGAAGAGATAGAAGCGACTGACTGATGCCGCTGACGCCGATAGTGAGTCAACCCCAGCTGCGGAGTTGGTTTCAGGGACAACGCCGCCGATGCCGACACAAACAATATGATACCCTCGCTTCCGCAGCGCTAAGAACCAGGTCTAGCCGTGGGAAGGTGGTCACGTATTCGTCGACGTGCCGGGGCCTACGTGAAATAACCGGCGCGTCGGCAACTGAAGAGCACCCTATCCGCCACACAAGAACAGGGGGGGGGGGGGGGACCCTTTCCTCCTCTTTCTGCATGGCGGCGACGGTGTTCTATGCAGTCACGTTATCTTGACTCTCTAGCGGCGTCAGCGGCATCCAGCGGTATCAGTCGGTCGCTGCTAGCGCTGGGGGGATGAAAGGGGGGCGGAGCTGGTTACGAGGCCGACGACAACGCCGACGACGACGCGAAACCCAGGAACGGACGCCAAAGAGCTGCGCTCTAAAAGAAAAAGGAGCGAGGTGGGGTCGGCAGCTCAATTTATGTTTGCGGACTTACGGTACGCCTTCATTAAAGAGACTCGCGCCCGAATTGATGATGTCGTAGTTTCAACGCCGCCAGCACGGATATTGAATTACTTTTAACCGAGCGGCTCTTCGCTCTCTAATTTGCATTTTTGATAACGCCTCGCTACCTCACCCGTCGCGAAACCCCATTTTGATGTTTACTTCTTGGCGGTAAATTGCGCCTCTCATTGCCGCCACCTTCGGATAATATGTAAAGTACTTGGAGGACAATAGAAGAAGGAATAAAACGCACTCGCGCAGCATTATTAGCTTAAAACCACACGGGGGATGGAGATTAATTGATGTTCTCTTCAAGTCGCATTAATTTACCAAACCCTTCTCATCATTTGCGGGTAGAAATACAGGGCGAACCAGCGAAATCGGCGCATTCACGCGGCTCTCTTTTCCAGCAAAGAAATCGATGACATACATAAGCGAGACAATCAACCCGACAAGCTGAGCTTATCGAGTAGCGTAATAAAGAAAAGTAGGACGGAATAATTACTGCCGCAATAATTGTAATTAACTTGGGCGTGGGCGTTCAAATAAATACGTACAGGAAATTTTGAGGCCACAGGTTTCGGGATCCCTCCAGGTTTTGAAAATAAGGTCAGCGGGGCTTACTCCGTCTTTGTAGAGCTCACTGCGCTCAATTCAACAACGGAAATTTTTTTCGTAATTTTAATTAGATTTCTGGCCTTTCGTTGGTCTTTTACACATTCAAAATTTTTTCCCACTTTAGTAACTAGGCAAATGATAATGCGCTTGTGTGAACGTCGAAGGAATAGAGAAGGAAGGGGGGGCCACTCACTTTGTTGTTGCCTCGCCTCTGTCTTCTCTCACTATGAGGGCTACACAATTGATCTAACGACCCGCCGTGGTTGCTCAGTGGCTATGGTGTTGGGCTGCTGAGCACGAGGTCGCGGGATCGAATCCCGGCCACGGCGGCCGCATTTCGATGAGGGCGAAATGCGAAAACACCCGTGTACTTAGATTTAGGCGCACGTTAAAGAACCCCAGGTGGTCCAAATTTCCGGAGTCCTCCACTACGGCGTGTCTCATAATCAGAAAGTGGTTTTGGCACGTAAAACCCCATAATTATTGTTAATATTAATCCATCTAACGGAAGTTCGGTCAGCGAGTATCGTTAGCTCGTCATGGTATCGTACTGACCGTATTGTCGAGAGTGATAAGCTATCGAATTTCTTCACAATTAGCCGAGGACAAGGTTTTTCACAACGCTACGGGTTTGGAAGTCTAACATTTCAAGCTGTTAAAAGGTTGCTGGAGCTCAATTTGGTTTGAGCCGCAATACGACCCTCGCTTTGAACCACAGCCATCTCTTGCGTTACCACTCTACAGGGTGTTCCAGAGAACTTTAGCCAGAGTTTAAAAATATGCGAGTGCCACGTAGCTGGACAGAACCAAGGTAATGTTGTTTGCCGTTGCTTGGAGATACTCACATAACCTTTTTAATTCCGTCTAATTAGATAATTATAATGTTAATTAATTATTCAAGTTCTCAAGTATTATAATTAGATGAAAACCTTTAATGAGAAAATTGTAGAGCAGCCTGAAAAACTGCTGATACAGCTTTCTGTTGCTGAATACGTACAACATAAAAGTGTTTTTCCGAGGGTGAAAGAAGTTCGCGATTACACGCAAGGTGCCACGAGCGGCAAGTCGCGCGGCAGTTTTGCGTGCATGCAGGAGCCCTATAACGTAAAACTATTCCAATATATTTTTATTCCTATCTCCTGACGTCAAATTTGCGTAACCGCCGACGCAAGCATCGGGTGGGGACCCGCCGGATTTTCTGAACTGACCAATCAAACGCCCTCCTCATTTATAGGAGGTCAAGTTTGTTTGCCTTAAAAACGAATAAAATTGCCTACGCTGAGCGGCTTCTCTTATCTAATTGGCTGACAAGAGGCGAGGAGCCCGCTCAAGTGGAGAGGGATTAGATGGGGCCGAGCCACTGCACTGAATATCGATAACTGGATGAAGAGGGTGGTGTCGGCGTCTGCGATTGGTCCGCTTTCCCTTACTTGGCTTGACGTGGCTGGTCTAAAACCACGGCGACATGCAACGGAAGGTTAAGAATGCAGCTAAAACACATCCTCAGAAAAGAAGATTTGGCAGAGCGAGTTTATAAACATGTCGAAAGTGCTCGATAACGTTACACGGCCACGCAAAATGTTTTATTCTACGCTATTAAACTCAGGTGCAGCGGTGGCGTAGAGGTAGAACACCCGCCCAGCGTAAGAGGTCCGTGGTTCGAATCCCGGTGCCACGCAATTTTCCACCGGATTAAAAAAAAAATCCGCGTGTTGACAAAATTGCATAAACAGACCTGGAGTGTGGCCTGATCCCGGTGACCAGAACCGGCAACGCACTCCCTCACCCGAGCAGGATTGGCCACCCTGGTGCAGTACTTGGCCACAACCTCCTATATGAACACAAGAATGATGGGTGTAACGTTAAGGGATAAGAAAAGAGCAGATTGGGTGAGGGAACAAACGCGAGTTAATGACATCTTAGTGGAAATAAAGAGAAAGAAATGGGCAGGACATGTAATGAGGAGGGAAGTTAACCGATGGTCATTAAGTGTTACGGACTGGATTCCAAGGGTAGGGAAACGTAGCCAGGGGGCGGCAGAAAGTTAGGTGGGTGGATGAGACTAAGAAGTTTGCAGGGACGACATGGCCACAATTAGTACATGACCGGGGTTATTAGAGAAGTATGGGAGAGGCCTTTTGCCCTGCAGTGGGCGTAACCAGGCTGATGATGATGATTAAACTCATGCTCTCCGGCAAGGGCGAGTAGCCAGTGCCCAAGCGATCGGCGGCAGCCATCTTTTATTCCTTTTGGAACGGGGCCGCCTGCAGCTATTCAGAAAAAAATCCAGCATTGTTCGGCATATTAATGCATCTTCAATGCGTACACGTCACTTTGACGCGGTGAGTTATCGCGGTTTTGCGAAATCGCGTGACAGGCAGGTGAAGTGGGTGTATCCCGAAAACTTTTGACCAATTGTCGAGGGCTAATGGCGAAAAGGCGTCGAATCAGAAATAAATATTTTTCTTTTGTTCGGTCCAGTCATGCATAATCAGTCTATACGCGTCATATCAGATGGGGAGCTATTGCGGGTTTCGTGACGTCGCTTGACAGACAGGCGATGTGGGGGCGGTTCAAAAAGTTTTTGACCAATAGCGGAAGGCTGATTATAGAATTCCAATAGAAAAGTTTGGAATAGCTTTACGTTATAGCGCCTCAGATTTTCATGCAATTTCTCAAATGCAGATTTTCACACATGAGCGTATATGAACGTATAGTATTGTGGACACTGGACATGGGACATTGGCTTCTCTACCTGGAATATCGTTCTTGGTTCTAGCACATGTCGTTTGTAGCCACAGCACATTCGTGCTGTATGTATATCGCAAGTCCTTGCCATGAACTATTTTGCATCCACTGCAGGACGAATGCCTCTTTTAATGATGTCCAGCTAAGCCCGTGGTTATTCTGGTGACAACGTTTCATATCTTCTAATTTCCTAATCTTATCCCACCATGGTAAAGAACAGCGCAATAACGGATGGAGGACTGGAAGAAGAGACAGACACAAGCGCCGACTTCCAACTAACATTTTTATTAAGAAGGGCAGAAGTACATATACACTCAGTGCACATGAATATTGCGCCATTGCCACGTTGCAATATCACAATGAATAAAAAGAAATGTACAGTAAAACGAACTAGCAAGAACTGGCTCGCAGTCTCCTACAAAAACGTATAAATACTAGGAAAGTGCACCTTCACTGCACTGCCAATATATGCTAGTTCCATGTTGACAAGGCACCCGAAAGCTTAGTTGATGCAATGACCCATGGCTACAATGGGGGCCTCAACTACCACCCTTGTGCGATCATGCATACTTTGCAACAACCGTTGTCTCATGAAACAGTGGAACGAGGCTGCACCGATTGCGATGCGCGAAGTGAAAGAACTCCTCCCAAACCTTCTGCACCTTTAAGTCGTCTTCTTGTTGTGTGACATTCAGGCATCGAATGATCTTGCCAATATTACGCTACGTACTGCACTCCACAGGAAAGCAGAACACTGTACACAACTCCCTCGTTAGATTTTACAAGACTGTATCTGTCTTGCTCTTTTCACTTGCGAGGTTCCGCTTTCACAGGACAAACCCTGTGAAAAATCGTATACTTATAGTTTGTGTGTCTGTGCATTGCAAATTTCGCTGTCGTCTCTTGCCTTACGGCGCAACCCGTCGGAAACAGGTACAAGCAGGCTACCAGGGTAGCTTGCTTTTACTGAACGAACTGCACAGAAACAGGGAAATACCTTTTGTCAAATGCGTCGAGGGAATCGCGTATATTGTTGCCCATTCCCTGTGGGCTGAAATACGTCGGGCTGGTGGGCATTTGTCTAGATGCTAGACTACAAAAGCGCCATTCAAAGGTGCAGATGGGTGTGCAGTGCTTTCTAGCTCTGGCGTTGAAATCAGTGGGGTGGCGCCGCACTGTTTCATGAAAGTGCAGTCGTTGCAAAGCATGCGAGTTTTTGCACAAGTCGGATAGTTCTTCATGCGTCGCTTCCGCGGGAGAACGTGGCAATTTATTGGTAAATCCCTTGTGCGCGTGCTTATTTATTTGTGTACTCCTTATTAAGAACTTTGTTGGAAGTTAAGCGCTTGATTTCATCTCTTCTTTCTAACCGGCGCTTGTTGGTGCGCTGTTGTTTACAATGAATTACGAATTATCCCAAACACGCACTTTGCTTATCACACCACATAATTCTCTGCTGTCGTCGACTTCGGTTCCCTTATCTTTGCGCCAATTCTGTTAATATAATGAACCGCCGTTTGTGTCTCAGCACAGTAGGCGACCTGTTAACTGCACTGCTTCTTCGTAATGTCCGTTACATTATAATCTACACCGGAGGTTAAATTTGGTGGCAAAGGAACAGCAAGTCTTTGAATTAATGTCTGTTGTCTGCGGTATACAGCCGAGCATGCGCTTTCTTGGCATAGGGTCACAAACGTCATTGCAATGCACAAAGAGAAAATCAGCGTTTGTAACGATTAGTTACCCCAGGGCAAACAAAACCTTAGACCCTGCCTGTCGCCCTTAAGTATAGAAGACTCTCTCTCTCTCTTTCTCTCTCTCTCTCTTTCTCGCCGAATGGTCTTTCTTGTCGCTGGGTCGGCTTATACTGTGCCTTCGTTATACTCACAAAATCGGGCGTCGGAGTCCACCTCGAAGTCTACAATTCAGATATCGTCAAAGGCGATTGTCATGATAAAACGATAACACAACCTGCCGTATTACCCTCACCATCGTCTGTGTTTTGCGAGCGAGCGCTCCGCCGGCCATCGAAATTTCTCATATAATTATCCTGCAACATAGGCGTCGCCTTTCCCTGACGGAATAGGTTACGCAACCCTAGCCAAGTGGCCGGCCTTCTGGTCCCCAAAACCATAGTGCCCGACAGGTAAAATTTTTTCTGTGGGCTACATCTAACTCTTGTTTTGCTAGACGTTCTGTAGCGCTTTGCAGACACCCTTCATATTGTCACGTGGTCAGTATAATGCAGGGTCATCTGCATGGTTCTGAACGTTTGAGCGCCTTCATTCTGCAGCCACGGGCTGGAGGGTTGGCCCTTTAGGCGGGTGGTACTTTGAATGAAGCTTGCCGTATCTCGCCTCTGTGGACTACATTGTCTCTGCTGTTACCAAAACCAAGAGATCCGCTTACAAAGGCAGCGTGTTCTTTCAGTAGATTAAAGGCAAATGTTGCCTTAAATGCACTGAAAATTGGCTTAGTTATTTTCCTAATGAATACGTAAATAAAGATAGCTGGCATAAAGCTCTAAAAATTTTAGGTTACATTTTTATGGAATAATATTATGGTGGCATTTTGGCATGTCTTGGGCACTTCAAATTATGTATCATGGCATATAAAGGTAGCAATATTTTCAAACACCATATCTCACACGCCTTTCATAATATTGGTTGTTAATCCTTTTCCCCATACACTCCATATAGGCATATCTTGTAAAAGTCGTCAAACCCCTATTCAGAGATAAATAGACGCGATATATGTATTTTTATGTGGACGAAATGCAAGAACCCTTGTATACTTAGGTTTTATGGCAACTTGAAGAACCTCAGATGATCAAAATTACTCCTTAGGCTTTATGATAAGATCGTAACTTTGACACGCAAAACCGCAGAATTTATTTATTGTAGGAATTATTAACTGAACTTGTATTAACTTTAGTGAAATACGTGCAACCCTGATGGCGTGAATTTGCGGATGTTTTATAGTTTTCTATAGAATACCTGTACTTACGCCTATCGGGCATAGGAACTTTCGATGACGTTCCTATGCATATGTGACTGCATTTATCCTTTTCCTAAAAGAGCTAAACTATTTTTTCTGATTCATGTTTCCACATTATTCACAGATTTTCAATTTTTTCAGCTCCTCTCATTTTGGATGACACTTGTGGTCGGCTTGTTGATCAGTGATGACAGTTTATCTAGTGTAGTCTGATCTCTGCTGGGCTGTTTTTTTTTTAAGGACGTTTGTTGCTTTAAAAAAGATTCCTTGTATTTTTTGGGTTCCTTAGCTCCGGCATCCAGGTATTGCGGCCCTACGAAGATTTTGTAGATTATTATCCTTGCGATTAAAAGCTCAGCCTTGCTCTGTAGCATTAGCCTGAATGCCTCCGTTATTAACTTTCACTGCTACTAGCTCAATTCGTCTATTTCTGGATAAGTTCGCCTTCGTTTCTTTTTTAAATTTGAGAACATTCTTTGACTGTCACCAACCTGTGATCACTGCCCTTTACTCTAGTTAAGGCTTTTGTCTACTGCACAATGCAGGAGTCACGTCAGAGTGTGAAATTATTTCATTTATTGTTCCTTTGTCCGCGGCTTGTCGGGTATACTCCTTCATATAGTGTTTCAGTATAGCGGTATTCAGCAATCGACATCGGTTCTATACCATCAACTCTGCCAATATATCCCCATTACATGTATATTCATGTCATAGTTCTCAATTGCCTGTCCTTTGAGGCTGCCTAATCTCTAATTTCACATCACCACCCATGATTGAAGTATACTTAGTATCGATAATTATTATTTCTGATCCGTCGTTCTTATATAAATATTCGACTTAGGCAAAATCATGGAGAGATGCTCGTGCATAAACTTGTGCTAATGTAAATTATATTTGCTTATTTTATTTTACAGCAGCTGCAAGTATTGCAATATAGCTGTAGAATTCACAGGTCTTTCACTGGACCTTTCTACACAGTATATTCTGTGCTCTAGTATATTCTGAGAGCCCCTGTGTGTGATCACGTATCCGATTACATGGGTGAGCACTAGTAGTAAGCTATACTATAGTAATTAGCACCATTAGTAATCACATTATATTACGCTCCTGACTTCACTGCGCCAAGCGTATTTACCTCCAACTAGCACATAATGTTTCTCCAAGATCGCTGATAAGCTGCATTCTCTGGACAGTAGTCACTTGTTGAAAGTTTCCATCTTCAAGGGGAGTACGTTAGCGCGATTAAAACGCAGAACAAAAGAAGACACATAGGGTCACACACAGCGCTATGTGTTTTCTTTTGTCCCGTCTTTTAATCGCGCTACCGTACTACCCTTGAAGATGCATCGCCAACAAGCCCACATTCCAACCCTCGTTTCCACCTTCATTTTGTCAGGGCGGCCTGTTAGCGTTAAGAGATTCTCTGCATTTTCACTAGCACGCAAGTGAGACCTAGGTCTTGATAAGGTGTTCTACAGCCGATCAGGCTTTGCGGGCCATTCACGTTATTCACGAGGAAAGTATAGTAGCCAAATATAGCGCCAGACAGACCAACTCCTGCTTGGATTAGTTGGTGTGCTCATTGCAAATATTTTGCAAAATATCACACGCACTCACAAACACGCACACACAAACAAACACACACGCACGCACACACATAGCGTTCGCACACACACCGCCACGCTGCGCCTCACAGAGGCGCAGATGTACATATGTCGCAGCGTGTACCGAAGGAAATGCCTCGCACATGACGCGTTTCGGCTAGTCGCCTGCTTGGACAGTTGTAGTAGATGAGTTTTATCCAAACCGTTGCTCGCGTGCTGTAGTTCCGTGTGCATACGCTTCTCTTCACCTGCCTCGTTCCCTCGAGTATCATCGCCTTCCTCTTCATGACAATGTTGCGTCAACGTCGACCTGGTAGAACCGCCCGTTTGTGCACTAGCATGTCGTCATGTTTTGTGTATAGTGTAGTGCTTCATAAACATAAACATTTGCATGTTAATGAAGCTATGATTGGCGCAGTCTGCAAACACAATATGACATTACGAATTTTATATGGTGCAAATAAAAACAATTTTATGCATCTCGCTTACTTGCACAGCGCCTAGTTACCGCTTCACTAAAGCTTTCCTTAATATATATGCGAAAATGCGTGTTGAATCTGCTTTTTTTTTTGCATATCCTTGTCTGCAAGCCTATGCTGCCTAAGCAATGTTGTCCCCAAACAGAATATTTTTCTTTAGCCAAGTAGTAGATGCAGAATTTGCAGAAGTTAGGTCAATGTAGCGTTAGGTCAACACTGTAGGGGAATTTTGTCTTGCCTGCTATGTTGCCCTGTACGATTAAGCGGTATCTTCAATTTTATAAAGAAATTCGGACGTTTTCTTGAGTTGACTTATTCTTTGTAGGTGCCCGTTGTCTTTAATAAATGATTAATCAAGATATCTTGAACATCTTTACTTGGCATTCTTGACGGTGCCCTGTCAAAGGCATGATGGAATGTAGCTGCCGTATTCCGTTCTGAAGCTGAGAGCCTAATAGCAAAGTTGAACGGCTTACAATAGTTGTGATGAGTTACAGAACGTCAGTCGTGACAGTAAGACTTGAACTGGAGTGTTCAGAAAACTATTCCATTAGAAGTTCACTTCCTAACGACGACAGTGAACTAGAATGCCCGAAACCAGGGCAGCGTCACGCTGGCTTTTTATCTCTTGTCGGCAAAGCAGTCCCAAAACTACGAGACAAATCGATTGGAGCAGCGCCATAGGCTTCCGCCGTATTGTGAATTTTGTTTTCGGGCTTACGCAGCCCGACAACGCTGACATCGGGACGAGAAACACGGAGCTCGGGGATAGAGACCTAAGCCCTCGTGTAAGGTTCACCGTAAGTCTAGACACAAAAGTGATGCTTAATGCTCCGCCTCATTTGTCATGCTTGCCGCGTAGAAGGGAACACAGAGAAAAGGGGGCCGATGGCAGTTGGGAACGGTGTTACTAGCCTCCGCCCGTGCACCCTATCCCCATTGTGCTGTCGTCTCTCTTTTCCGCCCTTACAAGCCGCCCCTTTTGTCGACTGCCTCGCGTGGCTAAAAGCGCCCCACCACAGGAGAGCAGGAAAGGCGGCGGCAAAAGCAAGGGCGGCTGGGAGCCGAGTTGTCGGTGGGTGTCAGATTGGCACGGTCGCTTGGGTGCCGTTTATTATCGCTCATAATTGGCACGTTTCAGTGGCCACTTATGTGCGCGGAGCGGCGGTGTTCAAACTTAAACAGCAATGATTATTCTGCTTACGTTTCAACGGAACAGACTTTTTTTTTTTTTTGGCCGTGTTGGTGCTTGCTGAAAGGCATGCTTTTCTTTTTTTGCCGCAGCTTAAACCCACACAAAAGAAAGACGCACAGAAAACGTCACGGGCGGCGCTTCCAACGGGTTTATTTTGGACGGTGGCCCCAGGAATATACATAGACATACACGTATGCGCAGGCTATTCACACACCTATCATATCCAGCGGACGAACAATCTCGTCTTCGATTTCTAAGGCGTTACAGATGTATCTGTAATACAAATTGAGCCTCACTTTTTTATATGATAAGCTTCCGTTAGCTAACGTGCTCTTTGATTTCTGCATGATACCGAGAATCTTAATCCCCTGAAAACGTGGTTTTCAAGTGCAGGCCTTGCAGGGCCCTGGTAAATGAGGAACGCCATCTTTCATTAGGTTTTGGTCGTGTTCTTTAGTGCGTGTTTCAACTTGCGCAAAAAAAAAAAAAAACGTCTTTTTGCTTGGGTGTTCTAGTGAAGAAATTGGAGACCTCGTTACTCTGGCGGACTCAATGTTTTTAATGGTGTTTATTATTCGCTGCCGCAGGACAGCTCGCTGTGTTGCTGTTTTTTTTCTTTTTTTGTTGCGTCGTGGAGTATGCGACTGGTCCCTGTTTTTGTGTGTGCTGCTTTTGGTTTATCATGTCGACACATCCTAGCGAACCAGCACGTCTGCGCGGCCGCGTGATACCGTCGCAAATACGGCAGTAATACTGAATCCTAAACGAAGTAACGAATCGATTTCACGATTTCCTTTCCACATACATCTGTATTACATGCCACCGAATTCGCGTACGAACAAGTTTTGAAAAAGGGGATTATGTACACGTGATTACCTATCCCTTGTTTCACAACACGACAGTGCATTGCATCGTCAATTTTTTTATGAAGCTTTCTTTCAAGAGTGTTTATTTTCACGTCCAGTCGGTGGGTCGAAAAACTGACGCGTAACTGCTATGTATTATCTGGTTTGGCAATTCGATTCGACATTGAGAAGTATTGAGAAAAAAAGAACGTGTCCTCGTAAACATTTTGGGATAACATACTCTGCCGTCCTATTTGTTTGTCTTAGTTTCTATTTGTAATAGTAGTCCTTTGTAGTACTGGTACTTATTTTTTGTTGGATATAGCACGAGAAAACAAATTTTAAACTTAGAAAGCACCGTCACGGGGCATGTCACTCTTCATATTTCCACCGATAATCAAAGATCTGAGCAAAGCACTAGCCCGTATTTCCTTGCGAGTTGCTGTGAGCACTACAGCGATAGCCTGCATCCTATGACCGATGATCACTGCACACTCCACAGAAAAATGTTACGGACACTTCCAGCCGGCAACACGAAGAGCAGAGTGTTGTTGAATTTAGCTAGGTACGGTTACAAACTGTCCGTAAACATTTTCCTGTTGACTATGCCAGGCAAAAAAAAAAAAAAGTTCACGCTCGGGGCGAGCGGCATTATCAGCGTGATGACGTAATTTCAACTATAGCATAGGCGTGTTGATGTTCCGTGCGCGGGATCGGTCTTTGTGGTTATTTGACGCCCTCGCATAGGCGGGGCGAGGATCTCCGGGTCATTTGTTTCCCCAAACCGACGGCGCATTTGACACGCTTGGTCTCAAACTGCGCTGAGTCACGCGAACCAAGAGATGAGTTGTATTTTTATTTGTGGACGAGCTGCTGCGGGGAGGGAGGAGTTTTGTGTACACCTATACTTTTTCGCTTGTTTTGTTTTGTATTGCCTTAGGCCAATCGGTTCCCTCGCAAGGAGCCTTGATTTTCCACCACCATGGCAAACATTGACGACAGACAGAGGCTCTAACGCAAGATGCAGTGATGGTTTTATTGGGAAATACTGCCAGGTTAACGATTGCCAGAATATCGGCGGTTCCTTGAGACAGTCCTGCCTTTCCTCCTTTGGTTTATTAATATTTTATGTTTCGTGGATTTTTAATATATGTTGATGGGCGTAGGTGGGACACTACATAACAAAGAACGCATTAAAAAAGCTCCTCAAAAAAGAAAGAAAAACTAAGCGCTTTTCTTAGGCAATCTTTGCTTTTCATTGAAAAGCATAGCTTGGTGTTTTGCTAACCTATTTTGATAGCACGCAGCTTAACCCTGCGGCATGTCACCACTTCGACATTCGGCATTTGTACACGCAAAACGAACACCATCATTGCAACTTAGTTACTTTGCTTGAACATCACGAGGTCGAAAGTGCCGTTTGTACAGCTCATTTTTAACCCGTGTACGTATGAGCATCTAAAATATACTTTTAAGTGTTCCCATATAGTTTTAAATCAATGCGTTCATTTACAGGAACCTTCCAAACACCTTCAGGGTGCCTTCAATACTGAAACTTCCACTTGCAAAAGCAGTAAGACAGATTCCATGGCTTCATTGGTCACGTCTGCCCTTAACAAAGGTAAGAATGCCACAGTGCTGCGGCAAACTTTGTTTCTAATACAGCGCTATCCACGAAACCACGTCAATGAAAAAAAAAAGAAAAGAAATCATGCGAGGAACGCTGACGATCGACGTCCTTGTGCGCGTGGGGTTCTCGTGGCAATAAGAAAGAACAAAAAACAGCCACAAGTGCATAAATGTGCAACTTAAGGTGTCGCGTGAATGCCAGGATCCTTCTCGGGGAAAAAAAAAAAAAGAATTGCGCATATTACGCACGTCGATTTGCAACGCACCGACATGTTGCACTTAGATCCTCAATGGCAGTATTCATTGATAACCATCTATCTGTATCTGCGGCGCCACATTGGTTATTTATTCATCAGCATAATCTGCCTGCGACAGAATAAAAAAAATACCGACGATTACGTTACTTCCTAATGCGAAATTTGAGCGCAGCAAATGAGCTGTTTCACCTTTTCGATAGATTGAGGCAAAGAAATCGAGCAACACAAGTATGCGCTATCACAGAATTTTTTTTTTTTTCACACGTATTCCTTTAACAAAGACTCCACTAACAGTTCTTGACAGTCATGAAGGAAGCTTTGTGGTCGGAGAAATAGACTGATATATGTTCGACTTGGTACACCAATGCTTGATTCTCAAAGACGAGATCTATACAAGTGCCTCGCGAGGTTGTCACAGCCGTGGGACGCGTTACGAGCGAGAGGAACGGGATGTTCTCCCGCATAAGTGTTAGGAAATTGCTGTTTGTCTTTATGTCAACATTAAAGTCCCCCACTACTAACATCGGTGTGGATCGATGGACGGTTAATGCGAGTTGCAGGAAGTGCACGACGTCTTTCGTGAGTGCGGTAGGGGCGAAGTAGGCAGCTACTACCAGCAAGATAATTTCGCAGTGGCGAACGGCAGCGGCAATTTCGGCTCGGGCGGTGCACATATACAGATCCGCCGCCACCGATCTGGCTCTCTGATTGCCACCGCACAGGGCGAACGGCAGCGGCAATTTCGGCTCGGGCGGTGCACATATACACATCCGCCGCCACCGATCTGGCTCTCTGATTGCCACCGCACAGGGGTTGCATTGGAGGAGGAGCGAAGAAAGGAATTAAGTTCGAGCCGGCGCTTTGACAACCGGAGACTCGCAGGAAGAGGGGGGAGGGGGGCGGCGTGTACACCCAGCGGCAAACGATGGGGGCAGAAGCGCGCGCAGCAAGCGGACAACACGATAAAGGGAGGAGGGAAGAGATAGAAGCGACTGACTGATGCCGCTGACGCCGATAGTGAGTCAACCCCAGCTGCGGAGTTGGTTTCAGGGACAACGCCGCCGATGCCGACACAAACAATATGATACCCTCGCTTCCGCAGCGCTAAGAACCAGGTCTAGCCGTGGGAAGGTGGTCACGTATTCGTCGACGTGCCGGGGCCTACGTGAAATAACCGGCGCGTCGGCAACTGAAGAGCACCCTATCCGCCACACAAGAACAGGGGGGGGGGGACCCTTTCCTCCTCTTTCTGCATGGCGGCGACGGTGTTCTATGCAGTCACGTTATCTTGACTCTCTAGCGGCGTCAGCGGCATCCAGCGGTATCAGTCGGTCGCTGCTAGCGCTGGGGGGATGAAAGGGGGGCGGAGCTGGTTACGAGGCCGACGACAACACCGACGACGACGCGAAACCCAGGAACGGACGCCAAAGAGCTGCGCTCTAAAATATGAACGCGAAAAAGAGAGCAGGAATTGGTGGAAGAGGGTGGGTGGGCGAGGTGTTCTCGGAGCGAAACCGAGCAGGCTCGACCGACATCTTAGCGGACGCCTGGATTCGCCGGGCCCGCAAGACGTACAGCCGGTTCCACTCGCAACATGTCCGCTGCAGGGCCGACGGCGAGTAAGTGAACAAAAATAAAAAAAAAATGAAAGAAGACACTGTGGCGCAGAAGGTAATATTAAGAGAAGGAAAGTATCAACGAAGAAAGGTGAGGCAAGTGAGACGAACCACAGAGGAACCGTGGAAGCAACGGAAACTAAAAAAAAAAAAAATGAAAGAAGGGAAACAATTCAAAAAGGTAGAAAAGAAAGGAATCCTGCCGACCGAAGAAACACACGTGCCGGCGGCCTGAGAGGCGGCCCTAATCCAATTTGCGGCGTGATTAACGCTAGCGAGCCGCTACGTGGTTTGCCGAGAAGAAGTGGTCGCTGCCGGGTGTTGCTGGCCTGGGTACGTTGGGAACCGCAGGTAACCACGCTGAATCCACTCATTTCGCTTCCCGGTAAACGGTGGCTGGAGACATGCGCAGATGCAAGACTTCTGTCAACTCAGCTACGTTTTTGATCAGTCGCTGTGTTTTGTTGAGCTTGATCATCGGCGTACCATAGCACGTGACTTCGTCCCGATGTTCGAGCCGGCATTTCGCTCTTCGGCACACGACTGGAAATCGGATGCATCAGCAGCCAGCTCCTCTAGCGGTCGCTAGCTCGAGTGAAAAGTTGATAAGATAGCGCTGTCGCTCGGATGAAGGGAGCACATGGCCAATAATGAAAACCATCTGTTCTGAGCTGGCATTCTATGCACAAGGAGACATGCCTGAATTGTCGCGTTTTTTTTTCTCTGAGGCCTCCAGCCTATTTCAAAGCGCTCGTTATTTTTTTTAGTATGGAAATGCGTGTTCAAACAGAGCTTGAACTCGTACTTTCTTTCCCCATTCAGATGGATTTCTGAAACAAATAAGATAAATATAAGCTGTCAGAATCGGTATGTTCCACTCGATTATCCGGTTAAATGCACCAGCCCTAAGCCACTGTAATATAATCTCAGAATGACCGAGGGATAGTTACAAGATTGCTGTTTCATTGAAAAGTATAGATATAGATCTTTCCAGGGAGACGAAGCCCTCGTTTTCCAGCCCCACCTCACCCTCGCCGCCATTACTGGATTCCGAAGCTGTGTGATTCACCGCTGTATTTAGAAACCCAGAGTGTCCTTTAATAAGACACGGCATGTGTCGCCGTGTCATCCGGCTGCCAGGTTTCAAACGACGATGTAAGAAACGAGTGATATCTCAGAAATAATTTATAATTAGCAATAATTTCACTCTGAAGGACCTATTAGGCCATTACATAATACATTACATTACAAGAACATGCCTTTACAGTAACGTTATTGACAAACTGATGGATAGGCATAATTAGCGGAAATTTAATGCGAGTAATTTTACGGAAGTTTTTCTTCAAGTTAGGGGAAAGTGGCTTCGGAAGCTGGCAGCAGTGCAATGCACAGAGGTATGCCGTTTCAGTTCTCTGTGCGACCAGGCAGAAATGACTGCACAAAAGGCTGTGTTTAACATGTAGACATTGTTTGTACCGAGAGAATTAAATTGCCGTAAGAAGAAACCAGTTCGAGTAAAAAAATATAGAATTGCCTAACTAAGCAAAATAGTAATACGCGTAATAAAAAACAAAGTAAATTCATTCGACCCACTGATGGTAAGCCACAGGAACAGACTCTAAAACTTAACAGCGAGTGAACAAAGACAGCTCCAGGCAGAAAGATAAAGTTTCAGCAAGAGAAACCCTTTGTCCTCTGACAAGGCGAGAAGTCCCGTAGTCGAAACGTCAGTCAACAGCCTGGAGCTTCCCGTTTGCGGCCACTGCTGATTAAACGAGTTACATGATACTCAATTAGCGTCGGCGATAAATAGGACTCCGCTCGTACTTTGACACCGTCGATCGCTCGATCCATTTTTTTTTTTTACTGTTCCATAAGTGTGATGTCTTCTATGTTACGAGTGCATCGCCTTCGATTGCGAAAATGTCTTAGCTCCTATATATGTATAAGGTCTTGTAAGTTCTGCCAACTTCCGTGTTTTATTGCGGCCAGACGAACTAAAACTGTTGCCAATGATTCGAAACGTCCGCTAGGGTTAGGTGGTTATGACGCCCTATTGATGAGCCCTGCTAAGATTTAATAGGGGCCGGGTTGGCATAACTCTGATGCCGGCATAGTTTCGAAGCGATCGTGTGCAAAATACATCCGTACGCAGTGAATAAAGCTTCAGTTTGCCATACTACTGAAGAGGCCACCTACTGTGTCACAGAAAGCGACGTGACTTCTCGCGCAGATGTTCCTGCCTGTTAAAACAAATATTAAGAAAACAAGAAGACAACGAAAACGCGAAGAATTTCATTCATTTGTGAAATCAAACATAATACTGCATATAATGTGCCCTAGCTAAAATCTCAAACTGTGTTAAATTTAATTTCTTGTTCTAAAAACTGCCAATAAGCAAAACGCAAAGAGAACTGACGCGAGCAAACAGCTTAGAAAATTTGCCGATCTTGCATTGAGTAGGTTAATGGGGTCTGCCACGAATACCGTTTTCTATTGGTGCAACAGAGAAAGAAGCCCGTCGACTGAATGCGGGGTGGCTGTCGGTGTTAGAGGTAACGATCGATCACTTTCCGTCGAGGCATATCTAATTGAACATTATTCAAAACACCCAACTTCACGTCCGGATAGTTCCATCTGTTGCTTAATATCACGCATGGGTGGTCGCGCTGGGGCGGGCTGTTTAAAACTGACGCCAATGTTGGATCTGAGCTCGGCGAACCCCTCATGAATTTTCTGATCAGTTCATAAAGTTGTTTTAGTTTTTTTAATGTTCGAAACATATAAAAATAAAAAAAAAACAGCGAAAGAACAAGTGCTTCATTAAAGTACAAAAAATTAAGTGTGGGGCGAGATTGCACAAACCGGTTCTTTATCATCCTTTCATTCCTTCTTGGAATTTTTTTATGTACTCATAGAGCAAGAAGGGAGGAAAATGAAAGTATATCTGTCTTATTTCGCCGACGAAATTATTGATTAAACGAAGCCTTCGTCTTCCTCGCATATCATTCGTGATGCCCGCACGTCACGGCTTGACGGCGGGGTCGAAGCATGCTGTCCCCATCACAGTGCTCTACGTCGAGTAATCCACGATGTTACCACCGAGTTCCGCAATCTTTTCCAGGGGCAGGCACGCGCTGAATGTCCCTGTGGTTCACACCGCACGAACATTCAGCGGCTGACGCTTGGAAAGCAGCTCGTGCCAAAATCAGGCTGTGCACGTCTTGACCGCTGCTGCCTGGGAGCTTCCGCATATCACGAAGGAAGTGTGACCGTCGCCGGTCCCTGAATTCTTCAGCGTTCAGCACTGGTTTAATGCCACTACTCTCATAAGGAATCTAGCGTGCCCGATCTACTATACCTTGAATTATTGGTATCGCGTGGTGTCATTGAATGGAGCGAGGCAGCAAAGCGTTCGAATTCGCTGGGCAACTTCGGGGGAAAGGGCAAACATATACGTGCAGTCATGTAGTATAATGCGACGCAGTTCGAAGCCATGCCTTCAACCTGGGTAAACCGCACGGCAGGTTACCGCGGTCACAACGGCGGCGCATGTGTCTGGACCACGAAGACGCTATCCGATGCCGTAGCTGGGGTATTTCTTGACCCTCGCCGAGGGCACGGCACTCACACCAACTCCATCGCCTTCCGTATCGCGGTACCATGGCATTTCCATAGATGTGACATCGACAATCAAGGCATTTAGTTTTGGTCGCCACACGGCAGGGACCAATGTAACATCATACGGCTGACGGTGTCTCGAAGCACCTCAGAATACCGGAAAGGCTCTAGCGGCAATGCTACTGGCGTTCCAGATATGGTGTCGCTTGGACACTTGTTTCCCTACGGCTGTTGCAGACTCGAAAAAAACAACAACAACGAATTGTTTCCTTCAATAGATTGTAATGTGAATGCCTTCGACTGTAGGCCAGGGGATTAGCGAATGTAACAGCAGCATCGGGAGAATGGATGGTAACAGGGAAAACTCCCCTGGAGTGATCGTGCACCATAACATCGATAAAGTGCGCGTTTGGCCGCGAATTTCAGAAGCCAAAGCACCGGGAATGGATTCGGACACATTCTCCAGTGACACCGCAGCGAGTGCACTCCAAGTCTGCCCCTTACATAGCCGCAAGCGCCGAGAAAACTGTTGCAACTTAACCCAATGAAGCGCTTCCAGACACGGACCAGCATGCACCCGGCCAGACTCAAAGACATCTGGCGTCTGGATCAAACAGAAAACCTACGCAACCTCTTCGATGCTCCACGAGGTCGCGGAACACCATACAGTGTTTTTAAAATGGAAGTAATGTAGTCAAGTCTGCTGTCAACCCAATGTCTCACATACACGCTCTGATGAGCATGCAACAACTTTATCTTGCCTTAATTTTCTCTCCCAGGTTCGCTATTTCTCCTATTTATGTAGAATCATATGGCAAAGTGCCATAACTATTCGGTTTTCGCGTTTCGTCTGGATCGCCAACGCTGCCTTCTTTCATAACTGCGGCTAGCCCGCCGCTCCTGTGTTAGATGAAGAATATTGTATGCGTTCATAATTGCACTTTGGCTCTAGAAAATTTCGGTGTATCGTATGTTCGTTAGTTGCTAGTTCCCATGCACTAAGTATTTATTACTCGGCAGCATGCGCATGGCATCTCTATTTTACGTCTTGCTGTCGTGTTGCACCCTGAATCTCTAGACTCTAGCTCCGCCGAAATGAATGTTCATTGTTAGATGCCTTAGTTTAAGTAGCAATGTAGTTAAAGGCCGTTTTATTGCGACTACTAAAGTTTAAGTTAGTCCTTTTTCGTTCTCCCTATAGCAAGTAAAATAAACTTATCCCCGAGATGAAATGTGTGCACGTTCTTGTTGTCTTGCATGTTGTATCAATAGTCACCTCTAGGATCATATCGCGGTTTCTTTTTGTCTCAGGCTAGAATGCACGAAATTGAGAGATCATTACCTGTTGCCTGTGAAACGTTCTTTTCCACTCCATTGCTTTTAAGAAACACAAACAAAGGCACGAAGGATGTATTTGAACTGAAGGATACATTCAAATCCTGAACGGAGCAGATCAATTTTCGTGTAAAGTCTTCGATATTTGATCATAAACTTCCTGAGTCTTTCTTTTTCTTCCTATTCTTTCTTAATTTAGCAGATACACACTTTCTCGAGCAAAGGAAACGAAGAATTAACACCTCTTGAAAAAAAAAAAAACATAGGCTTTTGTTCAGCGAAATTATCATCACAATCAGCACAACTTTATTGCAGTTCGTTTTAAGTTACTGGTTTAGCTGCCTGATCACAACTACATATTTTGTAGAGGAGTCGGCAGCAGGTATTTTGTTAGGTAACAGAGAACGTATAACGCTGTTGTATAAGTGCGCTTTGTTTTTATAGAGTAAGTGACATCGACAACCATATTTGCAGCATACGGATCAATATTACGAAATATTTTAATCTTACACTCTCGACGTGCTCAACCCTAAAAAGCTGACCTAATAAAATGAAAGTGTACACTTTTGTATTTCATTAGATGCATTGCTCTTTGAGACTACTCAAAATTGCATCCTAGTTATTTGAAGCCATTGGTAATCGATAGCAATATGTAATCAAACTAGACCGTACGTTTATAAATATAAACGAAAGTCTAAAAAACAGCGGAATTACCCTGCAGGATTATCCAGGTATATTTCACGGGGAAAATAATGGGAAATCTTTAAAAAAATACCGATACACTCGTGTTTGGGGCTCGGCGTTTCGAACAGGAAACTGCTCGAGTCTTTAGTGCAGTACGTGACATTTATAAAACGGCTCGCTGCGCTGTACGAGTGTAATACGGTAACCCATACGAAACGGGTGGTAAGGGAATATCACTCGCGGCCGCACCTCAAGCGGAAAGGTGACGCCGTGGTTATCTTGCTTGTCACGACGTCATTCGCGCGGATTTCGCGGCCTTCTATTGATTAACTGCAGGTGGCAGTGGTTTTTTCCAATGACAGAAAGCGAAGAAGGCCGTTTCGTGCCATCAGAGATCGGAGCGGCGCGCACGAATCGGCGTTGGTTTCCAGCAAATTGCTCAGCGCTGTAATCACTACATGTGAGCGGCACCACCCGCAATATACCGGGGTTTCCCAGGTGGACGAAACGACGGCAAACTGCGCAAGCTATTCCACACCGCGCGAAAAAAAAAAAAAAGAAAGAAGAAAACCACGCGGTCCGTTGGTTACGGCGTGGGCACGGCCTAATTACACGGGGGACTGTTTTCACCCCACTGCGGCAGACCGAGCCTCGTAGGGTGTCCGGTGCTTGTGCGATCAATCGAAATATCGAGCAGCAGGCGCATTTGGGAGGAACCGGAGACCGGAAAGTGCGCGGCTTGGGACGTCAACATAGCGCGCGCGGTCATACGCGCTGTTTTAACGCTACGATGAGCTGCCGGCTCAATGGACTGAGGGAAAACCTGGCCTCGGCGCGAAAATTTGTGTTTTTTTTTTCTGAAGTGTGTTCCGATATTGAGCGCGCCTGTCCAATACGTGATGCAGCCTGTCTGGCCTAGCCGTTATGGACGAAAGGATAGAAATGCTCATTTCAAATGCGGCTTGAGAATGGCTGCATTCCTGTGTTAGCCGCTCCAGCCGCGGTCGTTTCGTCACCGTTAATTTAGGCGAAATAACATCCGGGTTTAATTTGAACTTTCTCTGGCAAAGATTACTGTGAATACACAAATAATGGAACTTGGCAAATCTTGAAATTGATTTTTGGTTGTCGGAGCAAGGAGAAACGCAAGGGTGAACTTGCGTTTCTGAATTTGCTATAGCCGCTATCTGCCCTTTTTCTCAAGAAAATATATCCCCATCATCATATAAAACCCTTTTTCTACGCATATCGCATCAATCATGACGGCTCAAACGCGCAGACATGTATGAGTTCAGTGTATTGCTCCTTTCTTTCTCATCGTTTAACTCTACCAAAAGAGACAGCATAGGAGTTACGCTGAGGCACTAGGTACTGCAAGCTCGGCAGTGCGACGTAGCTGGTAAAGTAACAGACATCGTGGCGCTCAAAAACGCTCGTGAATTCGTACTACAGAAAGGTGCTATTTCAGTTCTAGACGGTCAAGATTTCGTAGCATATCACAGCAGCTTTTCTTGATCCCCTCAGCCCCAAATTGGGATCAAATATGGACAAACGTGTTAAAGTTACACTATGTTGTGCCATGGTGCGCGAGACGGAATTGAATTTTTCAGCTGAGTTTATTTGCAACAATGCCGCAGCAGACACGGAAAACAAAAACAGTTTGAGTGGCCCTGCCCACTCTCACACTCGTCGGCTTAACGGTAGTTGTAAGAAAAAAAAAAAAAGAATATATATACGATGCATTGTAAGTGACTCACGTACAGACAAAGCATGCTCGTGTATGCCACGGGTCAGAAACTTATACGAACATATCCGATAAGCAGCCCACTGAAATAAAGCATCATCACGATCTCGCAAGAAACTTGAATGACATTATGGTAAAGATGTAATTCTCAGTAACACCGTAGTTCCTTGAATGAAATTTGTTAGATGTCAAATAGCCGTTCTCTAGTAATTGCATTTGGTAATGTTGGTGGCAAGAACTTCAGCACGGGTATGCCATAATTTGTGCAGCATAACTTTTTTTCGTTCGCCAGTATTCCGGCTTGCATGTCTTATATCTTGTTATGTTGACTTCTAGTCCAGCTAGTCTTGCTAGCGCATCATTATTGATTACTAAACCCAATTTATACTGGCGACACAATTTATAAGCGTACGCGGAACTGATCTTAACATTACTGTGCTTTATAAAAAAGCAGGACCCAATGTGAAAAAGCTGTTGAACATTACATTTTAATTAAACCAAACGCTTTTGCACCACTGCAAGCTTGTTTCGCTGGAAGATATTAGTCGCGGTTCTGGCGCAAACCGGGAATCTGTTATTAATTATTAGCAAAAATGGAGCCTTCCAAAGCAGCATATTAACAGGTGCATGGCGTTCTAAAGCAACGCGGCGTATCAGACCAATCGTTTTAGACAACTTAGTAATCATATGGTTTATGGGGTCATCCCTTGTCTAGTGGTCACTGAAGTAGACAGGCTTTTTATTGACGGTATTTGATCTATAACTAATTCATTCTCCTTAATTAGAGCAAACTTAAAAAGGCTTGTTTCGTGGTGTAAATAAAACCACCTTAGTTTTATTATCGTGATGTTTAAAGTGGTTTTAGGTAGCCCAGTCATTTATTTAGGGTAGCGCTTCATTACCTCTATTTACTAAGTCTGTCTTTTCCACAAAAAATAAACCGATGTCGTCTGCATATATTACGTATAGGTGTACTACAAGTGGTAGCAATCTAATCTTTATGTAGTAAACATAAAAAACGGTTCATAAATGCTTCTATGGGGAGCAACAAATTTCACGGGTTTCTCATATGATCTTTCTCCTGCAAGCATTACGACTGAGTTTAAGCTCTAAATAAGATGAAATTAAAGAGTCTGCTACGTCTCTAATGACACAAAATTCACCCGCCGTGGTTGCTCAGTGGCTATGGTGTTGGGCTGCTGAGCACGAGGTCGCAGGATCGAATCCCGGCCATGGCGGCCGCATTTCGATGGGGGCGAAATGCGAAAACACCCGTGTACTTAGATTTAGGTGCACGTTAAAGATCCCCAGGTGGTCGAAATTTCCGGAGTCCTCCACTACGGCGTGCCTCATAATCAGAAAGTGGTTTTGGCACGTAAAACCCCATAATTCAATTCAATTGACACAAAATTCCAACTTTCTTTAATGAAATGCTATGACCAACAAGTTTGTACTGCTCGGAGAAGTCTAGTTGAAAGCGATTCAACGTGGTAGGATGACTTTTTCTGTATATTGTTTCTGTATTTTCTGTACTGTGTGATCGCACTTACAGTTGAATTAGAAGTTATTTACTATAACACCAATCACGTTACGTTTGTTCATAAAAAACAATTGAATTATCCACTCGAACTACTTGCTTAGGTTTTTTGTCGGCTGCAAGTATTATTAGAAATGCAAAATTTTTTTTCGCAATTACTGATCGAAACACCTCAAGTCAATATTCCCGTAAAACGTGGTAGTCCCAGAACCAAAGCAGCTGTCTGCAGCAATGCAGTAATACGCTTCACTAAGAAATAACATGGAGGGACTTTCGGTAAGCAGAAAGTTCAGTTAGCCCTAAGGTCAATGTTAGTGATGAATTACTCGCTAACGCTGCACAGAAATGACAAAAGTGTGATGGGTACATAGATATACTCTTTGTGACTGAAGAGAATTCTGAACCTCACCGTAGGCATGCACGATGTTCGAGAACTTTACTATTGGAGCCTGACGACTTTGGGGCCCCAAGGCTCGCTGTATTGGTGGTTGTTGGGTTCGGAGGAGTATCAGAGCTCTATAATTCGGAAAATAGCCGCATTGGGTTGCGAGCTCGGGATGACGCAATGGTGAATATAGAAGTCACTTGAAAGTGGAAAAACAAGAACAATAAGAGTCTTCATACAAGTAAGGACAGAAGGTGCGCATTTTTAATTAAGAGAAGGCTCAGAATAGTTTGCGAAAAGAATAACGATGAGGTATTATTTTTACGACTTGTTTCTGCCATTTTTAAGCTATAATTTGCGAAGGAGGAGGGGAGGGGGCGTCAAAGGACGCCAACACTAGCTCATCAAGCGTCTTCTTGCGTTGTCCTGATTCTCTTGCCGTTTAATACGCCGAAATCACCCGGAACACGGCAAGTTTGCTCTCTGCAACCAACTTCACTGGTCGATGCGATATTTGGATGGCTGCGGCTCGTATGCCTCTCTTGGCTATCACGTCACTGCTCGTCGCCCGGGCGAGTCACCCGAGGCCGCTTAGAAACCCACGCCAGTTCTCGAGTTTGGGGTTCTTTGATTACACGCGAACGCAAAGACCCAAGACTGCCTTGCGTTCTGCACTCGCTCAGTGGTGGCTCACTTTCGTCTTGAGGCCCCAACGCGTTTGGGGCCCCACCTCTAAAGCTCTCTACTGCTCGACACGAAAAAGTCATTGGTTTCTGGACAAGCGCAGCGGCGAGGAGGCCTCTTTTAGCGCGGGTGGCCATCAGTAACCTTGTACAAACGATGAAATAAATAAATATTTACCGAGCGTTTTCTGCAAGCTTTTATTATTTACAATTGGCTGTGTTGCCAACTTTTCTGCCAGCGCGCCTACAATGTTACCAGAACTTCGCCAAAGTTCGACTAAATTGTGCTTCAAGTTTGCTCAAATTGTCTCTATAAGTGTCGAGTGAATGTCGAGTGTCGAGTAAGTGTCTGCATCGTACGTATGTGACATTGTTATTTTTCACTCTCTCTTTAAATAATGTAGGTGTTTTTGAAACTCTGTAATATAAGCTAAAATGGCAAATCACACCTACCCAATCCCTTCAAGATTTCTATATATTTTCCATGCAGGTGAAGAATAAACGGTGAACTTAGTTGCAGAGCATAGAGAGATCTTTGTTTACTGGTTTACTTAAAAGACAATGCAAGAAGACAAAGGAAATAGCACATTTGCTTTGTCACTTTACGATTACAAATCCAGCGCAATTAAAAGCAGTAGAGGTACTCGATGCTACTATAGCACAAGAACAGAGTTGATCCACGTTGCACCTGCAAATTTACCAAAGTTTCAGCGCCTGGAAAAGGGAAACTGGATAGTATGCGACACAAGCTTCGTCCTCTTATTAACAGGTCAATGACAATCATGTGGTCTTTATTCAGGTCAACTACTGCGTTGCCGCTCCTCAATTCGCCTGAAAGCACCCTGTAGTATTGATGTGCCTGAGAGCCGTGATAAATAGAGGTGGTGTGTTTATTTTCCCCCTGGGTTGCTGACTCGCAAAATTTCCGCGTACCCAATATGTAATATCTGGCTCGGCAATTCGATCCTACATAGAAAAATATTGAGCGAGAAAAGCTTGTCCGCGTGAAAATATTGAGCTAAGATACGCCGTCCTTTTTGTTTTTTCTAGTTTCAAGTTGCAATAGTAGTGTCTTGTAGTACTGATAGACCTTGCACTTGAGTTTTTTGTTGATATAATACGAGTAAACAAGCTTAAAAGTCAGAAAGCACCGTCACGGGGCATGTCCCTCCCCAAGTTCCCAGCAATATTCAAAGATCTGAGCAAGGCACTAGCCTGTATTTCTTTGCGAGTTGCTTTGAGCAACTGCGGCGTATTTTGCATTCCATGACCGATGTTCTGTGCACACTCGATAGAAAAATTTTGCGGAGCATTTGATTTTAGAAAAAAAAGACTGAATACCAGTGCGGCCTCGCATTTTCAGCCAAGAAGAAGAACAGTGTTGTAGAATTTTAGTAGGTAGGCGGTCATAAACTGCTGAGATAATTATCGGTTCCTCAGATAAGGCAGTGCCTAAACATTCGCCGCTTGACTACGCAAGATAAAATACAGTTCTTCACACTGGAGACGAGTCGTGATGACGTAATTTCATCTATAGCATAGGCGGTGGTCTCGTGCGCGGGGTTTCTTTTCGTGTTTATTTAATACCCTCACGTAGGCGGGGCGAGGTTTTCCCGGTCGCGTATTTGGATTATCCAGAAAGTACACCGCATGGCAACCGCAGCACCACGCTATTGGCTTACGAGCCTGCGGGACGCCGTGATGTCACTCCTAGCAACGGCGCCAAGCGATAACTCTCGTTCCCGGTGCTCTCCTGCTGACTAGACCTGACTAGACTACACCGTGTTCCAGACATCGCAGGCTTGCGTGCGTCTAATTGTCGTACGAAAATCCCTCACGTGACCTGATCATAGGTGCCTAGGGACAGGATCGTTTAGGGATTTTTGAGAAGGCATGATGGCGGCGCCGAGCGACGCCGTGGCGTGTTCGTTCTCGGCGTGATCGTTCTCCGGCTCGCGCGGACCGTGCGTTGTTCAACGTTGCTTATGTGATCGTGCTTGCGTTGCTTGTGTGTTGGTGGTAGGTTCTGTGTTACTTGGCGGAAAGCCGCGAGTAGTGGTGGTGCGGCAGTGCGACTTACGCCTCGGTTAGCTCTGGCAGTACAGAATCTGCGTTGTGTGACCCGTGCTCCCTTGACAATTGAAATGTCGAACTGGCCTAGCGCCTCGGCAGCGAAGTTCTACGAACCGCGATGTGGCGTCGCCGTGTCCGACTTTGCTTAACGGACATCGAGGGATGTGCTGCTCGCTACAAGTCATGTAAATGCGACTGCGTTGACCGCCCATGCACTGTTCAGCGCTGAATGTGTGTTAGGTGTGCTGTGCTTGAAACGAGTGGTGCAGCCGTGCAGCGGGGAGTGGTGGAGGAGCAGAGTGGCTTAGGGGTCTCCATTTGCACGTTCACAGATATGTGCTCCCGTTTTGGTCTCATTAGCGGCTGTCGCGGGATTGTGGTGTGCTCCTTGCCTAGTATGAAGTTTACGATGCTAAAACACAGCATGTTCACGTTTTTCCGTGCTATATGTCATTTGCATGACGACCGAGTTGAAAACAAGGCATACGTCTGTGTTGTTTGCATTTGTGTGTTGTAAATTACTTCCTATTGTGGAAGTTATGGCAGTCTTATTACGCAAGGAGTACGAACGTAAACATATAAACATATTTCTGTGTGTCTGAAATTTTGAATTACCCATAATAGCCTTTACGACTGATAAGCGAGCTACACAGCCTGTGTGAATCAGCTACCTTTTGTTGCGACCCTCTTCCATGTGGTAGACTGATGCATGGTGCGCGTTTATTTCTGTACTGTTGTAACAACCATTTGTTTATTCACCCAATACAAATGTATTGCTTCTTCGCCGCAGTACAGTTTAGTTACGCGCTGAAGGATACTAAAAGTGCGAGGGGACCGCTATCACCCAGCATAGTATGTCCACTCAGGCGACCTGAGAGGCGGCGGTTGCGCGAGTGTATAATTAAAGAACTCTTTAATTTTAACAGTGGCCCCTTTCCACTTTTAGTATGCTTCGCCACAGTACATAGGTGTATTGCGAAAAAAAAGGTAATCTTAAAAAGCTCAATTATGCAACGTTTCTTTCGTAGCTTGCTACGCCGCAATACAGGGGTGTAGCATCGTGCAGTAAAGCATACTAAGAGTGGAAAGGGCACATAGGTTTACCCATTATTTTCAATTGTGATATAATTTGCAAGTGCATCTGTGCTCTTGGTAAGCTTTATTGACAATTCTTTCTACATTACAAGTTCATATTGCCGGGAAGCTTACTAAGGCACATTCGCCATTTTGTAATGCGTAATTCACCTTCAATGCAGGAGCACAATGCGGATTCATGCCTATGCTTCTGGCTGGACTGCACGTGCTCTTTGAGAATTGATTCGTTGTTCATAAGTGCACTGGTACTTACTCTAAACTGGAGGGCTGAAGTTGATACAGAAGCACAATTTTTATTAAGGGGACAAGATGTTGCCAAGGTGGTTGTAGCACAGTTTTTTTTCTTCCAGGTACTTTTTCTACTAGAAGCTTCCATTGCAGTGTTTCGAGCCTCTTTGAGCCAGCACATAGTGGATATAAAAATCGGACACCAATTGGGAATATCACCTATGCTCTCTGCAGTAAGCTGCGCACAGGATAAGTTCATGCCTATCTATAGAAAAAAATGTAGCATGACCAGACAAAATAAAAGGGGGTGGGCTGCAGTAATACTAACTGTTAAATGGTGCCTTATCCTTTCCGTTGAGTTTTCTGTTTTGTGCTTTTTATTATGGATCCTCCACGGTAACCATTAGAGTGCTGAACGTGAGCCTGTTGGTCTCAGATCTCATGGTTGTTACTAACAAAACAGTGTGATAAACAAACAAGGGCTTGGAGGCATCCAGTCACCTTGCTTATCTCATGGTGTTGCTTCATGAGCACCGTGAGCCTCCAGACCAACTAGGAAGGGAAATTTGTTGCAATCACTTCAGAACTGTATTGCAACCAAATGAACAGTGCTCTCAATGACAACTTTTGGACAGTAGAATGCTTGCACCCAGCAAAGTCTAAGAAGGAAGCATTCAGGATGTGCAAGTGGGCCTTTTGAAGCTGGCATCATTGCTGAAGGGGCTTTGCCTGCTGCCCTCTTTATGGATACACAAAGATGATTTCCTCTTTGAGAGGGATTGTTTCAGATGTCGTTACATGGCAACAATGCTGGGTGTATAGTAGCAGAGAAGCTTGTCTTTGCCCACTGTCAATAATATGTTCCTTTTCCAGTGCCCCTGTGGAAGTGCCTACTTTTTGGACACAAAATGCTCTCCATGCATGCATGCATCTTTAGATGTAAAGATGTCTATTACCCTTTGCCTCAAGCTGGTCCTTGTTGATGTCACCCAAGAAGGCATTGCGGAGTATGGTGATGCGGACTTATAAATCAGTGTTGCTGCCAGTGAAACCAGATTAATGGAGCTGCCGTTTATTTCTCTCCACTCCATCTTCATCCAGTTACAATGAGCAGTTCTTTGTCCAAACAGAAGGCATATGTAGTTAGTCATGCATAGCCTGCACACTAAGACTTGTTGGCGTGCCTGAGAACCTTAGCAGTGTCTATATACAAAAACATTCTGATGTGTTGATGACTTCTTTCTCTTTATCACACTGCCTGATGAAGCCAGCAACTTGGTCAATTAGATGTTCAACAGGCTTCCCATTAGTTTTCCCAGCGTCTCCTTTACCAGGGTGCTGCTCATAGATATCTGTTTTCTTGACCTAGCACTGCACTTAAACCATGGCCAAACCTGCTGAACCTATAGTATGCGATCAGAAAAGTGCTATACATCACGTTGTTCCAAACTCATGACATGTGCTACAAGGCCTTGAGGAACACCCTCATTAATTTCCGCCCTCATCATACTGTATGAAGCTTCGCACGACAAGTGCGACAATTAGCATCTGCTGGTTTTTCAGTGCTATTCCTGTCCAGCTTGCTGAAAGCTATCCCAAGTGTTTTAAAAGCAGGACTGCTGCCGGACAAGAAGTGCATAAAGCAAGGGTAGCTATAACCATATATGTCACACAAAATGAAGAATGCCACTGAGTGTACAGGCGGTTTAATTCTTATCCAACAAGCTTGGTTCTCCCTTTGCAAGTGAGTAAACCCAACTTTCCCCAAAGTAAATGACTCTGCCTTTAACCTGACATCCAAGATGTCCACCGTTTCTGAAATGATGATGAAGAAGCAACCAACCCAACTATAAAAAAAACAAACAAATAAACACATCAATAAAGCCGCCTAAAGGAATACCGACTTAACAAAGTCGTTCGAATAATTAATGATTTATTCATTCATCAAATATAGTGATTATCTTAGGTTTAGGGACAACGTATGGGCATTACTGATTTTTTCCGAATGCCCTGCCATGCATCACACCTATTCGCTGGCTTTAGCAGCCGCCCGCTTAAATCGATGGCGGGGGGGGGGGGGGGGGGTGCATTCAGACTTCAGCGGAGTCCCGGCCACATGGGACACGAAAACTTCGAATAAAAGCGTGTGCGCTCCGGTGCCGTAAAATGGTCGAGATCGTAGGCCATACCTACCCACACCATTTTCAACGTACTTCATTAGACACTTTTAGCGTGTCCGGTATATTGGTAGACGCAAGGGCCTTTCAGGATTACCGGAGGCATAAACATGAATGGTCGATTAGGTGGCGCCGCCTGATGGGGCTGAGCTCAATCACACAAACACAGAGCGATTAATGCAGTAGCCAAGTGTATTCTACTTCCGTGTTGGTGTAAAGCTTCGAGAGGGGCGTAATCGTGAGCACGGTGCCTTTTCAAGCCTTCCTTTTTCGACAAGAACGCCCAGGAAACACAAAAAATTTGTCTACAAAGCGTTGTGGTTAGACGAAGCGTCACAGGATGTCGGTACCAGCGTCCGGCAACCAGGTCTTGCGCAAATGCCATCGCGCATACCAAAATACAGGGCAGGCTAAAACTCTTTATTGTCTACCTTGTCGCGGCACGGGGGATGGATGTGACCGTCCAGATGCTTTTGCCAGGAGAAAATGGTCACGCTTCTGCTGCACTACAGAGCGGAATTTACGTAGCGGTACAGTATAGAAAAGGCGCGTCTGATATTTAAATATACTAGATATAAATCGAACTATTTCTCCCCATTTTAAAGGGAAGCATGAAGTTGTTTGTCTCAGGCGTCTCACAGAGTTGTAGATAAGGAAAAAAATATGCGGATCCCACGCAGTGGGGGAATAGACGTAAGCGAAGCTTTCTATGTTGTTAGCTTTTATTCGCGATAATTAGTAGTGATCTTGACTGAGTATGTTTAATTTCTCCAGCGTTTAGTGCAATTCCAGACTGGTGAGTTGATGGTAAACGTTACCTTGCGTGCGATACTACTGTTTGTCTGAGTAGTCGGCAGAACTCACAGTGAGACGTGTTTGCTTTTTTTCTGGCTCATTACTCGCGTACATTAGCAATACTATTAGCGCGAGAGCTAACCAGCCTGCTGAAAAGTAGGGGAAATGACAATTCTCTTCGCTTTATTTGCAGTCGTGCATACAAACAAACACGCAAGAATTGGTCATTTTCCTAAGAATGTTTCTCTATACTGTCCGGAGTTGCTTCCTACAGTCGAAGCGGCTGCAGACAAACCAGTCTAATAGGTAAACAAAGATGTCGAAAAGACTGCGAAACTTCTGCGCCACAGTTCCAGTATTAGGCATTACGAATGAAAATTTAGTTTCCTGAATCCCCGCATTGATGCCTCTTGGTTTAAGACAGGCGCCCGTTACCAAACCCTAACCTCACAAAGCTGGATGCATGATTTTTGATACGTTAATTTGATAAATAATAACTGATTTAGAAAGTGAAATGTAAAGCCTACCTTCTTTTTATATGCGAGAGCGCATTATTTTCTGTTGTGGGTAGTTCAGCAAATCAATCAATAATGAAGTAATTACAGAACTAATTATTTTTACTCAATCGTACTCTCCATGGCCCGATACTTTTGTCAAACAAGATGTTAATTTTTGGTTTAGAAATTTGAGAGCGGAAACACAGCTGTAAACGCCGAACATGTCTATAGGTATGTGAATGTGGCGTCTGCATATGCGCAAATATATTAAATGTTTTAATACTCGAAAATTGAGCATGTTACTTAAGTCGCATAACATAAATAAAAAGCATCAGGGAAGACGAGTAACGTAACCGAGAAAAATAAAGATGCCTTACTCTGGAGCACACCCACAGGATCACGTAGAACGGGAACTAGTGCTGGCAGATATATATCTACACGAATGGTTCTGCACCGTTTATTTTGCTTAATTTAGTACTTACAAATGATAATTCCCTAGTACTACTACGACAGCTCGCACCCGGAAATTGTGATTAGCTGTGTTCTGGATGCCATTAAGGCCAGAGTGCGCTATTTCACTACTTCGTATACAAAGTGCAATCGGCATGTGTCCTGTCATAGCGTTATGAAGTATCCCATACCAAGTCAGTGGAAAACGCCAGAAGGCAAATGGCAGCAAATATTGCGTAAGAACCTTACCAGTATACGCTGGGAGCCCTTGGAGAAGCAGAAGACCCTTAGAAATACGTATTTACTGCTGTTAATACTAGCACTACGTGTATAGGCTTAAAACTGAAGAATAAGAAATTTTTATGACATCGCTACCAAGTACAGTCACACATAATAGCCAGGTTCTAAATTTCTGGATGTTGAATTTTGTAGCTTGCTTCGCCTCGTCAAAGGTTAATACGTAATATTTAATGTCATAGGCCGGTAAAGGTTTCACCAAGCATTCAAATCGCCTCTTGGTGTCCAGGCGCTAGGCCATCGTATTCAGCCTGGAGCATGTTTTCGATCTCTGTACGTAGGACTTATAAGTGAAGTTTGCCAGGTAAATATTGAATCGCAAAAAAAAGAAAAAGGAAAGCGAACTTCGCAGACGACCTGTTCGACTCTTGTCCCGAGGAAGAATGTAAAAATGCTGTAGCTTACACAAGTGCAACACTCCCGGCTTGAGAACTTCCGGCTGATTGAAACGGATTGGAAACAAGGAAAAGGCATTACAGCGTGATGCGAGTAATCGGAAGAACCGCTCTCCGTAGCAGGGTTTCCGCACTCCTCTGTGCTCCTTCAGTGTGACTTCTAGCTGACGTTAAGCTCCTTGCGCGGAGAACAAGACAGTTAAGCGTCAATCTAGTCAAAGCGAAGCAATAAAACTAAATTGCCGGCATGCGAGACTCTCTTTACGAAGTCTGAGACGGCACCGCGAAGGAAGCTTTGGCTCGCGTAGTTTTGCTGTTCGTTTCAGTGTCACCCTTAGAAGCTCTACTTCAGGAAGTGAATACTTTAGTCAGATAATTGACTGATAAGCGTGATGCCAAGAGCTTTTTTTCTTGTTCATTTTCCTTGCTGTCGAGCGAAAAAAGCTATGCTGCTCTGAACGATTCGGGCTATAATCACGCAGAGATTACAAAACAAAGGGGGGGGGGGGGGGGGGGTAGCAGTCGACTCAGTATGTCGGGCAATGTAGCCGGCTCTGTAGAGATTTTGGCCATACTTGCTATAGCGGTACCCTTACTTAAGAGATCTTTCCGGCAACTAGAATAACGTGGCAAAGACACATGAGTGTGTTGGTCCTATATGGGAGTAGGCAACCAGATGTTGTGATGAAAATCATAACCGGACGCAGCTGCAACAGCGATCTCCTAGCCCATCATTTTGTCAACTCCACGCGTTAACTAACCGGCCGACACTGCTTTCCTTTTCCCCTAATAATCTAAATATGAGCTGCAAGTATCCGCAATTTAAATACAAACTAATGCATGCTCATGCTGTGGAGCGGCACGTGGTATATTGAATTAGATCGCTCTTTGATGTCACCTTTACTTCTCTATATGATATTACTGGACATTCCATGACGGAGGCGGTGGCGGTAGAAACAGTGGCGCCGCTCCAAGCACAGGGAGGTAGGCCAACTAAGCTTCGCTTTGAATATCGACGAATAAGACAAAATAATTGTCCTTAGAACGGCTGTGCAACTTGGTAGCAAGAAATTTGTGGAAAAAACTTATGAAATTTTAAGTTGTTCATCTCAGAAAGTTATTGGTAAAAAATGGCAGTGGCATTATTTTGTATGCTTGAAATCAGCCCGGAAAACGGCAGTAACATAAAGAGAAGGACACAGCACGAATACTATCTAACAACTGAAATTTACTACGACCAATATACAAAAAGGAAATCACTACCGGCGTGCTCAAGCCAATAAGTGACATCATGGAGTATATCAGCAAGCAGCTGCGACTTAGAATCTAAGAAGGTATGAGATGGTTTAGATAGACATTTGTGCTGCCATTGTACATGGAAAGTTTCTTCAGGTTCATGGTATCTTGTTGGATCGAAGGTAGCCCGTAAATTCTACAATGTATGGTACAAGTGGACCTAGACTTGCAACATCATCATAATAAACAGTGAGACGTCCCGTAGCATGTTTTACCAGGAATTATTTATTTAACAACTTGCGCATACGTTCCATGTAAGCAGTCAAAATGAGCAATATTAGCACAATGTCTGGTTTCCAAGAATCCTTAGACTGTAGCACTCGAAATGTGCCTGTGCCAATAGGGTTGCTTTGGTTTCTTTTAATGCTTTTTTGGAAAGCGTCAAGTTACCGGCGCGAAAAAGTCGTCTAGCAAAATAAAATATTGTGTAGTTTGTTTTCTGGTCATTTGCTTTAGGACACACGTTATAATCGCGAAATTGAAACCGACGAGTAGGAAAATCAGTTCTTTCTAACAGTTTCGGAAAATATGGGCGTCTACCAGTATTCCTAATGCATTTTAGCCATTTCAAAACGTGCGCTAGTCTTAGGATTTATACTAAGCCGATATGATTTTGTACTGCTCAGCTTCAATATGGCAAATGGAATATTTTCCCTAACGAAAATCACTTAAAAGATAACTAGAGATTCCTTTTCAGTGAGCCACCTGGACATACCGACTTCCGGCGCAGGTAGCGTACACTTCTTCCGGTAATTGACCTCACCAGGGTTAATGTGCTCTATGTTTATTTAAAATTCCAACAAAATGGCTAGAATTATAAATGAAAAGTTTAACTTTTAAGTTTTATTACAGCCATATGAGCACCAATGCACCTCTTCAGCGCGTAGTTCCGGAGATCGTGGAGCTTCAATTAACAAGCGAAATAAATAAATAAAACGTTTCAGTTAGCCACTCTCAAAGCGTATTCTTATGAATGTAGAGGGTTAAAATTCAACGTGTTACTTAGGATGTTATCTAGTGTAATTGGACGTTTTTATGGTGTCACGACCCTAGATAACTTGTTGTCAAAGCATTCTAAAGTTTGTGCATTTATATTTATTCAGAATATTTGGGAACATTCGCTTGCGCACAATCTTTAATGCATAAATTTTTAAAGATGTTAAGGGAGAGGGAAACTATACCGCAATGTACGATGGTTGTTTCCTCGGCAATTCTTTCTTTTTTCCTGCGAGCTCCACAAAAGCGAAATAAGCAAAAGATAACGGAGAACATACGACAACGCTAATTAAGTGGAGGCTCAACCTTATGTTCCCGTGGCGGCACAGAAAAGGTGGCGCGCGCGCGCGCGCGCGTACACACACACACACACGCACACACACACACACACACACAAACACACACACGCACACACACGCACGCACACGCGCACGCACCCACGCACTCACGCACGCACGCACACACACACACACACACACACACGCGCGCGCGTGCGCGCTCACACGCACACGCACGCGCACACGCACGCGCACACGCACGCACGCACGCACGCACGCACGCAGACAACGTGCCGTTCGCAAAAGACATCCCTGTCGCTTCTCAAGGTAAGCAGTGGTTGTTTGGACAAAGTGATAACGTGACGTTTCCCTAGTAGAATGAATCTATCACGATGCACGTTCCCAACTGGCGCTTCATTTTAAATGTCGCCCTCGTTATTGTCTGTCACTCTCACAATGTGCCACACACGTTCAGAAAGTTTCTCTTCGCCCGCATCAAGGGAGTGCTGGTTGTTGGCTGTGGGTGTCTTGAAGAATTGGGCGGTAATTGACATAGAGCAAAGCCTGCATTGGATATTGTGCAATCGAAGACATCGAAGCGCGGCCGCCGTGTACGTAAGCACCGACGGGAGGTCGAGACACAGACACGCAGTTGTCGTAATTTCGTCGACGTCATTCCATTGTCTGCATTTCGTTGTGATCATTCATTCCTTGTCACGGGCCTTGGTATTGCTTTGAATTCAAACTTTTGTTGTTATGTAGTTGTCGTTTCGCCATCGAAACGGAGCCTACACAAACGAATACGAGTTTAAATTCTTTTACTTCATAAAAAGAGATTTCTCACTCGCCCCATTGCGAAGGTTCACTCAAACCAAAAGTGCACGAAACAGTCTCAGCCTTTCTGTGCATTAAATTTCGCTAGCTATTGCATCACTGCTTCGCGTTACGGGTGACACTGTAAAGGTGTTATTCAAGGTCCATAATTAGCTGTTCAAGCTGTGTGTTCATATATTTAAGACTTCAGCAATAAATGCGTTATAAGTGTTGTGAAAAGTAAACTACTCTAAAGGGCTACATTGGCGGTGGAAAACTTCTTAACGATTTAACCATGATGAAATTTTATTTGCACTGCATTCCAGTGTGCCTGAACTTTTGGTGACCATCTCGAGCTATACCAGAAAAAAGGAATATTCTCGTGATAGAGTGCAGGAGCGATGCAATAAAGCCAGCGAACAGAGAGTGCTAACTTCGAACTTAACGAAAAGAACGCCACCCAGAGCACAGAAACAAAGTGCCGAATGGCTGGTCGGTCCACGTTGTACGTAGTGCGCCCAATCGACGGAGCAACCCAGGTCACGTACCTCGAAAACCAGCTGACGAAAACCGAAAACGGGCGGCAGCAGACGCGGTCGACACAAGTGATCAAACTGCCTGGACCTAACTTTCGCACCAAAATCGCAAAAAAAGGTTTTGTGTCTGGTCAGACGGCTTTCGCAACCGCCGCTTGTGTACATTCATTCTTCTAGCCACGCACGTTGAAGTGTAATGAGAAACAGGTCGAAAGACACTGAACATACTAAAGCGAAGTAAGTGACAGAAGGACAACGGAAGCAATCTACAAAACAGTCGAACCAAGGATGTAGGAAGAACATTTCACTGACAAGATACGTGGTCGCTGTTTTCAGAGATGGTCCCAGATATGTGGAAGGCACATCAGAAACGCAGCGAGATACCGAAACACCAAGAGACGCACACGCATGCACATAGGGTTGGTAAAAAATCAAAACTGATGCGCTTGCGAAAGGGACAGCAAAATAGAGAGGGGAAGAAGCTTTTGTGACGCGAATGCTAGGAAAAGCAAAGGTTAATGGGCGTTTGTCCTGGCATTTAACGAGACAGTACGGCGATTTGATACAACAGAATGTCCCTCGAAGAGGCGATAACGCCAGACAATTGCTGGACTTGGCTTTCGGGCTAAGCCTGCGTGCTACGGGGTTACCATTACCATCCGTAGTCGCAAGAATGTGGCAAAGTTGTGACATAAAACTGTATTTCTTAGCAGAGGGCTTCCGATGGGGGGACCACCCAACCAGTTGTACATTACCAGCAATTAGGCACTAAATGTTAGTGTAGTGGGGGAAAGTCAGCAAAAAAAAGTTCGTGGTTTTACAAGATAGCAAAAATCTGCACCTGCACTTCCCCTGCACACCTCCCCTGCACATTCCCTAGAGCACACAATTTTTCTACCCCAGTTGCGCAAGTCGTTTTTAGAACTAGTCGCCACGTGTCTGTCGTTATTTAATATTGATCTTTAGGATCAATCGTTAATTACTCAGCGACGCAGGCTAGTTATACAAAGAAAGTCACACATTTATTTTGGCTAGCGTTGAATTTTCACGATGGTGACTAAGATTGACATTGACTAACGCTTAAATAGCTTGAACTTTCTTGCGCTAATGTTTATCGCTGTTCAGGGCTGGTCCTTAAAGGTCTTCGGAGCGAAGCCGAATAAATTTCTGCAGTAAACAGTTTCCTGTGTAAGTGGACGGTAATAAAGCGAATACACCATAGAAAACATTTGCTGGAGTTAAGAAATTTTATTTGTGTCGCTGTATGTATGTTTTCTTTTACAACATGGACAATATATTTGGAAGAGAAAACAACTGATATGCATTCAGTGAGGCGCATGTAGTAAGGAAGTGATGAACTTGATAAACTGACGAGTGTTAGCGTTAAAGTTGTCGTTAGGTTTCTTAGTTGTGTGTGTGCCATAGCGCGGTGTATTAAAATGTTATCTCCACATTTTCTTCTGGTGTATTCAACTTCATTAACACTATAGTAACATATACAATCATGGTCTGGAACGTTTGCTTCTTTTTGGTCGAAGAATAATGGTGAAAGTAAAATACACCGAGATTACGATACTCCGTAATGCAACACTTGACCGCAGTTCTACCCGTGTTTTCATTTTGCGATATATTCGTTGACAAGGACAATCTGTTTCGTGTGGTACGTCGCAAACGGAGCGAAGCGTGGCGCGACTGCCTCGCTAATCGGGAGACCGCAAGAGGCAACGCGTGGGTGAAGCGTGGGCGCGATTCACAGTAGCCGCTGCAGACAGACCCCCACTCATGCAGCGCATTGCTTCACAATTTATTTATTTATTTATTTCAAGATACCTTACAAACGCCATGAGAAGCATTGAGTAAGGGGCGCACCACTGCAAGAAAGTTGTACAGGTGAATACCACGAAAATGAGTTGAAGTAATACCTACCAAACAGGGTTATAAATGAAGAGATGCGGTAGCAAAAAAAAAAAAAAAAACGCACATAAATTTTATCCTGCGCACTGCTCCGACGCGCTGCGCCGACATGCCCGGCACATGCCATCGGTGACCAAACGACGGCACGCCACTCGGACGCCATCTTGTAGCGGTCGTCTCCGCAAAGTCCGTCCTTTGCGGCACTACGCGCTTCTTCTCACGCTTTCGCCATACCCTCATTCTTCGCTTTCCTCCTGGCGCTTTCTTCGCTATCGCCGTCTTTCATCCCCCGCTACGATCCGCGTTGGCTCGGCTACGCCGAGAGCCGACACCGAGGGACGACGCCGAGAGACGCCGACGCTAAACGCAGCAACAGGCGCCTAAGACCTGCGCTCTAAAATGACGGCAGGCTAGAACTCTACTGTAGACCAATCAGAGAACTCCTGCAATATACGTAAATTGCTCTTCTAAGTTATTGTCCAAGCTGTTCATGTGCTAAATATGTACTGTTTTCATCGGCATATATAGCATTTACACAAAATTCCAGTTATTTCTATAGCTATTTTGTAACCAATAAGAAGAACGCACAGACGAGGTTAGCCAGATAGTCGATGCCTACAGTGCTTCCATTGATCCCTTCGTGCGAGTTGCAGTTGCATCTCACCTTGCTCTGCTGCCCTTCGTTCAGCTACACCCAGGAGCAGCAGCAGCTACACCGCAACTACCTCCTACGCTACTCACCCCGGCGGTCCGACGAGCTATGGAAGTTGAAGTTGTGACGCCCTTCCAATGCCGCATCAGCTGTCCACTGTCACCTCTCCACTCTGTCCACTTTACTCCCTCGGAACTCTTCTTACCCCACAAAGACATATTCTCCTTTTTCCCAGGCTTCCCATTTTGATCAGCTTCAGCTCCATAGATGTCTGCAATGCGCTTCCTTGAACTGTGACGCTCCTCTGTGGCGAAGCGCTTGGCCGCGTTTAGCCTCTCAGTGACGCGGTTATTATCGACGTGCCAGATGCTTCGTCCCACTCAGAGATCACTGATCTTTGCGAACTTTCCCCGTCTGGCCTGCCAACAGTTGTCGTCTTCACACCTTTCGCTGTCGATTACTATAGTCCCGGCAACGCTCCCTGCATTTTCACGGGCTTGCCCAGTTTCGCTCTTCTTTCGACATCGCTTAGTTTACTGTGGGCCGCATGTTAACCGTCCGCCACCACATCGATACTGGCTCCAACGCGCAGTTGCGCTAGTGCCGGTACCACGTCGTCGACGACCTTCCAATACTCCTGGGCATCACTTGTGGTCCTCGTCCCTGAAAAGATGGCGCCATTCGAGTCTGCGTTGATTATTGCGTCGTCCTTCGTATGATAACGTTCAGGAACTTGTACCCTCTACCGCGTATTCACGGCGCTCTGAACCGCTTGCTAGGGACTGAATTATCTGCGTCCGATTTGCACTCGGGCTACAGGCAGGTCTCCATGTCAGCAGTTGATACAGTTTGATTTATACAATTTGAACGCAATGCCCTTCGGACTATGGAACTCCCTCGCAAAGTTTGAATGAATGGTGGGGAACATTTTGCAGGTCCTAAACTAGAGCACGTGTTTATGTTACCTCGATTAATTCGCTGTGTTCGTCCCCCATTTCAGCACGCCTAGTCGAAAAACCACAGTAGATCATGTTACAGGCACACTAGCCTCCAGAGTTCAGATTTCAGGATCTTTCAGACGCGTTTAACTTGGCCAACTAAGGGTTGTACGGAATATTACAGCAAGAGACCCTCTTGAGGCACTAAACATTTCCTCAAGCAAAAAACATGGCACGAAAGTGAAACAATCGTTCGCACCTATTTTGGGCTTAGGTAAAGGGAAGAGGGGACTGCAAAGGGCCCGCCGTAGAAGAAATTGATTTTAGCAGAGTACTACGTTGGGTGGGCTAGTTGATGCATAGCTTCAGAGGTAAGGTGTGGCGCAAGCATAAAAACCGACTTTAGAAACACGAGAAGAGAGAAAGACAAAGAGATATGCCGATTGTCCCAGGGAACTTCAGGCAAACATTAAATATATGCAAATGCCACGTAGCTGGACAGAACCAGGGCAATGTTGTTTCCTGTCGCTTTGATTTTTTTTTCTTGCATTCCGCTTAACCTTTACCCATGAGCCACCTAACAACAAGCACTTGCCGTTTTCAGACACTACCATTAGGCGAACGGCATCTGCGCAGGAAGCTTAATCCCCCAGAGCACGGAAAGATTTACATCCTTTTGATTCCGCTCATGCAACAGTTGTGACAAGGGCTATGGCGACACTTTGCCTTTATTCTGAGCTACTCAAGTCTTCTGAGCACGCACTGAGCGGGAGTTCTTTCTTACAAGTCTTGCAGCTTGGTGCACACGGTTTCCCTTACTCGTTCATACTCAGTGTGTTTGAGTCATTTCTTCAAAGGATTGAAGGCGTCCGCAGAAGCTCTTGCAGAGAGAGAAGAAAAAAAAGGGTCTACGAGTTGTACTATACATCAACAAGGTGTCTCATACCTTGAAAAAGGTTTCGAACCGGCAGGATGTGCTAGTGGCCTTTTCTGGTACAGACCATCTCTCCAGGCTATGTGGCGGCGTTTCTTTCCGAAGTGCTGAGCCTGTGTGCGAAGAAAAGGACACCGGGCCTTTTCTACGTTGCACCGTGGACACAATCTATGGGATACCTCTGAGCCGTGGCAGAGTGTATATAAGCGAATCGGGAAGTTGCGGTAATGACCGTTTAATAGAACATATCACCAGAGTGGCACTTTGGGTACGTTGGTAATCCAGTGGAACACTAAACAGCACGAACTGGATACAGGGACGAAGAAGGGAGACACACGCAGGCGCACTGTTTATGTGTGTCTTCTTCGCGCTCCTTCAATCTTATTATGGTTTATCCAGTAGTGTTGGGACAGGGTCACACCTGCCCCTTCACTGAGCCTCGTGCGGCTGGGAGCCGCCGTTTGATCAAAACGCGGCTGCCATAGTGAAGAGCTGGGACACGTTGGCTCGAGAATCCCTAGGAGCTTTTCACATAAAGAAAAGGTGATTCCGGCATGTGCGTTCCTCCAATTTTACTTTAGGAAAGCGAATTTCAAATGGTAAATGTGGTTTTCCAATAGCTTCTCTGGCTTGTGATAGCTTGTCTTCCGATTTCAGACCATTTTTACAGAATTCATTCACGTGCTGCGGGTATAATGGCTGTTTGCATGTATGTTCTGTGCTTATTTTTTGGGTGCTTCCTTGAATAAAATTAGTTGTGAGTGTGGCGCTCTTTCTTGTCTCCGTTTCTTTCTTTTGTTGCCATTTGAACCTCGCACTACACTATCCTTCTTAGGTTATATGACCGGCCTTTCACACATTAACTGACCATCGCTGCCAGTGTTCGCTGTCCTCCTTAAGGTAACTGTCTGGACAGCTTGCCTGCTGGGCTCTGCGCATCCAATAGAACCTCAATACATGTAGCCCACCACTCAGGTTTTAAGTGAACTAACGCAGACGCTACGTCACGCTCTCTGCTGCCAGCCGACATCTGCTTCCCCTTAACCCTTTCAAGCGGCATCCTCGACTGACTTGGACACCATCGGGTCAGAAAAGCGCAAGGATCCCTTGGAAACTTCACTTTTGGGTCATCTCCGGCTCAGCTCCAACTTCCAGCTCACGTTGCCGGCGTCACTAAGCTGCCCATTTCGCATTTCGGTATAAGCTATTAAAAACCTCTCATAGACCCGTGCCCGCAAGTACCTCCTGTTTATACCTAGGAGTTTGCGCTCTGATATCAGCGCGTCTTTCCACACTAACCCGCAATGTGCTCACATAGGCGTCTTCAAGACTTGTGAGCGCCTTCTGCACCGTTTCTACTGACGAGGAATGCTTAACTTTGTCAAGATACCTTTTTTTTAGATCATGCTCGCAATGTCAACGATGAAAGCGCGTCCTTCATGCAACCTATAGTTTTATACACAGCTGCTTGCGTGCTCTGCTCGTGCGTTCGACTACGTGCGAGTAGATCTGTACTGGCCGCTACCACGAAGACTCGCTCAGAAACGATGGATTGTCGTCACAGTTGACCACTATACGCAGCTGTCTGAAACTGCCGATTGACCTATAGTCACCGCCAGTGACGTTATATCCCTCTACTCTTCCAATTTATCCTTCTTCACCAAATTTAAACCAAGGCAATCACCAATGGAACCTAAGGCATAGCACAGTGAAAACCTCAAGACTAGCTGTGTCGAAAACAAGTACGTTCTGGTCAGTGGCATAGCCAGAAATTTCGTTCGGGGGGGCTCAAGTTGCAACTCGGCCTCCTCCTTAGGAGGAAGCTTAAGCTCGGGTGCTGCGATCTAAATACATGTAGAAGATGAATTCGTTTTTCTCGACAACCGTTGCACCAAATTTGAAGCCTCTGTTGCAATTAAAAGAAAAACTTCAGTTCTATTGACTGCTAGACCGCTATATTATACACGTTCGAAAAGCCGACGTTCGATTTCGCCTCACGCGATTGGACTATATTGCACTAGGCCGCGATATCGGCGCAGCCTGGACAATCGCGCGAGGCGAAATCGAACGTCGATTTTTCGAACGTGTACAACATAGCAGACCTAGTTTCAAATTTTTCATTTACGTTGTCAATTCTTTATTAAAAATTGGCCATATTCGCACATTTTCAGAAAACGAAACTACCAGGTTTAAACTCAACAATGAAAAATGATATCATAATTCTGGGACTTTCATCTAAAAGTACATATTGTCACGTGGTAGTGACGTTAAAGAACACAGTAGCAGTACTGTGAAAGACAAAACTAGCTTTTATTGGGCGAACCTGTGCCCACAAAACAGGCGACACTTAAAGCACAACGATAGCGGCGAACACAGTCGGCGATCGTCGAAAATCTGATCAGCGGGTCAAGCGCGTCGGCTTTTATAGAGCAGTCGTCGAATGTTCCAGACTAATCGTTTGGACCCGCGTGCCTTCCACAAAGTTCTACACCATTCGCGTTACGCGATGAAATCAGATAACACAAGGTTCGGCGACAACAGACAGCCGGGTAGAAGCATCGATAACTTTCCAGAAACGTCGGACACATGCAGGCGCGTCCGTCGCTGTGCGATTACAGTTGTTAAGCGGCGAAACGTGGTCGCCCGATAACGATAAGTACACGTGTCAATATACAGCGGACCCTTGTACACGGACCCTTGTAGTACCCTTGTACACAACGTAACCAATTCACGTAAGGTACAAATCGACATACCAAATTTGTCCGCTTTGCTGTTTACAGAACCGCAATATGTTCTTGATATTGAGCTATTAGATTGTAAACGTTGTTCTCCTATTTTTTTCGAACTTTCAAATTTTTCGAAATATTTTGGACAAAATTCAGGCCCTAAATCGAGATTCCGCTTCCAACAGACACTAAAATTTAACATTCTCTCTTAAATGCAACAAATTTCATTCAAAGCGACCCAAGTGTTATCTCAGAAAAGCGTTTCTGCGTTTTACGTGTATTTGAATAGGCAGCGTTGGAGTTGGGCCCAAGCTAAAGCTTCCTCTTAAACAATTTGTCGAGGGATCAAATACGTGAATAATAATTGCATTGCCACTGCAAAAGATGCTGCAAACGAATTCTTTTACACTACGCACTGTCAAAACAAGCAAGGTATGTACTTTTTCATAAAAGAATATACTTGTATGTGCCAAAAAGTTTGCCCAAAATAACTGATATCAATGCTTCCACGTTTCTTGTCTATTTAATAAGTAAAGAATGCATAACGCGAACTTTAGAACTTTATCAGTTCGAAACTAGCAAAGCAGTGCATACCGTTGATGTAAAGGCCATGAAATGAACAAGTTGAGGACAAATATGTTAATGTCATTCTTTGTCTTATATCTTTGTCATTCAAGAACCGTGTTCAAGAACGGCAAGTGAAAAATCTCAATGATGCTATTACGCAGTAGCAGATGACACCGGTCGTATATCGTGAGTAATTGCACCGAAATTATAGTCGCAACAGAGAGCACGTATAAAAATCAGGAGTTCTGCAAAATGTACAAGGGCGAGTCAAATGAAAGTGAGCCAATGCGAATATATGACAAGCGTGGTACTTTATTTAAAAGTAGTCTCCATGAGCATTTAGACGTTTGTCCCATTGACTAACGAGTCGCGTGATACCCGTCTCATAAAACTCCTTGGGTTGCTGCTTCAAAAAGTCTGTAGCTGACTCTTTCGCGTCATCGTTCTACAGGAATCTGGTTACCTTGAGCTGTTTTTTCGGTTGCCCCAAAATGTGGAAGTCGCAAGGCGACAGGTCTGATCTGCATGGCGTATGTTACAGCGTTTCCCACTTGAACATTGCCAGTTTTGTATTAACTTCATCAGCGACGTGGGGATGGACATTGTCGTGGAGCGAGATGACCGCATCCCTCAATTTTCCACGTCGATTGTTCTTGATTGCGACACGCAGCCGATCTGGCGTTTCACAATAACAAACAGAATTGATAGCCTCTCAAGATTTAGCAAATTCTATCAGTAACGGCCCCTGACGACTGAAAAAGAAAAAAAAGTCAATAACACGTTCGCGGCGGAAATGACTGCCTTTCCTTTCTTGGGGATGGTGAATTCGATTGTTTCCACTGTAAGCTTTGCCGTCGTGTTTTAGGCTCGTAGTAGTGGCACCATGGTTCGTCCCCGATCACAATTGCAGACAAGAAGTTGTTACCGTCATTGTGATACCGGATCAGATGAGTCAAGGCAGCGCCGAGCTTCTCCGTTTTCTGGCGGTGGTTCAAAATCTTGGGCATCCATTGCTCACACAAGAGCCGATAACCGAACTTTCCGTGAATTATGGGTTGAACCGAACCGTGATTGACGTTCGCACGCTCTGCAAGTTCATCGATGCTTATCCTCCGTTCTTGTCTGATCAGCTCATCAGCATTTTCACTTGTGTGGGGGTGATTTCACGATGCCTTTCGCCCGGTCTTGGATCGTCTTTGCAACTTTCACGTCCTTCTTTGAACTGTTTGCTCTAACATTTCACAGTGGACAATGAAATGCAATGTTCAACGTGCACGGCAGCCATAGAGCGACTAATTTCTTTTTGGGAAATACCTTCAGCTGTCAAAAAGTGCACGGCAACACGCTATTCAACTTTTGCAGTGTCATTTATGCCATGCAACGATGCTCAACCAAGCGTATGAGAGCATTAAATAATCTTTATCCTCACGCCTGCATGTCACTTTTGTAAATGAGAGATGCCTCTCTGCTTCGCGCATGCCTCGCAGATAATGAACCGAACCATTATTACGCAGGGTGGGTAGGCTCACTTTCATTTGGTTCGTGCTCATGCGTTAGAAATGCGAAGATACAATGGGATACACAAATGCGAAAATACAGCTTGATAAAGGGCAAAAAAGTGTCAGTGCAAACAAAGTTCAATGCACGTATACACAAAACCTCGCAACAGTGTATTTAAATATACGTATAGGCCTCCAATAAATCTACGTATCTAAGAAAAGTCACTGTATATATATCGTCAAACAAGGCAAATAAACATGTTGCGCAACCACAGATTGACAGAATCCTAGATCCCGCTCCCATTCCATCCACTCCCCCCGATGTATCGCGCGCGACGCGCTTGCTCCCCGCTTTTCTCCTTTGCGCACACAAGAATCAGTCACCATCGTCGGCTCACAGCCCCCCCCCCCCCCCCCCTCCCTTACGCTTTCACTCGTACATACAGCATGCGGCGCTCGGTCATGGTGTTATCCCCCTTGGACTTTATATGAAACATGAGGACGACGACAGGAATGCGCCTGGCGTGTCCAAAAAATTGGTAACGGAATAATATAACAGTATCCGGCAACTGAAGCATCCCGTGGCCCATTACCTTCCGCAAAAGAAGTAACAAAATCGAACTTTAACCATGCGACAATCCGCTTCGCCACAGCAATGTATTTTGTTCCTCTTGTGGGGCGGGGGCACCGAAATGAAGAAACGGAAAGGAAAGTATGTTGGCTGCAATCGAAGGCCTACTTTGGGCACCTAATGTGGCTACCGAAGGAATATCGAAGAATACGTGCGACGCTTGGTCTACCGAGAACCATACGCATACTGCTCGGTATCCTACACCGGCGAGACAAGACTTAACGGAGAGGCTGCGCTCAAGCGAACGCGGTGCAATCCGTCGAGTCCCCACAGTGATGGTGGCGAGCGACCATTGTTTCTTTTTCTCGTCTGCTAGCCACTAAGCGTCCAAAACAGTGGCAGGTGAAAATCCACTTAGTCATAGCAAACCGAACGCGTACCGAAGTGCGCCGCGTACCCGCCGTGGTTGCTCAGTGGCTATGGTGTTGGGCTGCTGAGCACGAGGTCGCGGGATCGAATCCCGGCCACGGCGGCCGAATTTCGATGGGGGCGAAATGCGAAAACACCCGTGTACTTAGATTTAGGTGCACGTTAAAGAACCTCAGGTGGTCCGAATTTCCCGAGTCCTCCACTACGGCGTGCCTCATAATCAGAAAGTGGTTTTGGCACGTAAAACCCCATAATCTAATCTCGAAGTGCACCGCGCGGTGGTCGGGGCAACACGATAAAAACGTATGCGCTCTGGCTGGCTCTGGCAGCTCGCGGGTAGGGTAACGAGAACAAAAAAAAAAAAAAAAATTGAAGAGGCTCAATGTGTCCGCGCGATTAAAAGTCAAAGCAGAAAAAATAAATAAGACCCTAGTTACCTTGGCTGGCTTTAGTGTCTTGACATGGTTGCTTTGGCGTACGTGAACAAAAAAAGTATTTTTTTTATGTGACATGACGGCGCAAATGGTCCACCACAACGCTTCGTTTCATGGGACCTCGCTGCGTGTTTTGTCAACTTGTCTGATAGTGTGTTGATTTCGCTTGTCTAGTTGTATGTTCCGATCTAAGACTTAGAAAAGTCAATGCCCCTTTGTCGTCAAATGTTTCTAACAGCATTAAACCTACAAAGTTCCGCAATTGAAAATATAAAGCACAACTTTGGAAATGTCAATGCACCTTTCACATCAAAAGTTTATGAAATTTATGGCCATAAGGTTTTGGAATTGACATACATGCGCTCCCTAGATTCCGCAGCCTCGGCGAGGTGCCGCGGCGAGCCCGTTCGCCATGAAAACGCCCTTGAAACTTTGTGCTCAGATGGCTAATTGCGTTATGTGACTCCCGGAACATTGGCATGGCCGCGAAATCCAGCCCGACTTCGCAATGTTCGCGGTGAAATGTCTTTTCGAGCGTGAAAAAGACATTCTATACAAAATCTAGAATGATTTCCGGCGCTGGAGGTTGCTTTCGTCGGCAGTGCATGGACAGCACTAAAAAAATTCGGGGGGGGGGGGGGGCTGAAGCCCCATAAGCCCCTCCCTCCCCTGGCTACGCCCCTGATTCTGGTGGTTTAAGCGAGTTTAGAAGGCATCTACCTTTCCGAGACAAGACGTTTGAAAGTTACGATTATGTCTATACAGTAAAAGAAGCTCGAATGGTAGCGTATACTGGGGAAGAAGCGTCCGGTTATTAGCGAGCAGCCCTTTACTCGAAATAGCAGCTTTCTTTTCATATAATCACCCTGGTTAGAGGGCTGGTGGCAGCAGATACATTCATTTTGCTGAATTTTGGAAAAAGAAACAAAGTCGTCCCAAATGTCGTCATTATCGGTGGACATATTTGCACCAGAAAAAGCCAGTACGCGGACTCTTCTAAATGTTTTTTTAGGGGGAGGGCCGAATCGATATCTGATGAATTCCATGAGGTTCCGCGAAAACAAAACAAACTGCCCTAAACCCCCCTGCATTCTAGCGATAATCATTCAGTTAGAATCGGTGCCGATGCCCACAGCGAGTTGTTTGTTAGGGAACATGCTGAATTACTTCCATACACCGTTACTTTCTGTATTTTCTGCTTTTAAGCACTGCTCTACGCAGTCGCTCGTACGGGTCATTGCTTTTTGTTGTGAATAACTGTTCGTCTGGCAAGCCCGTTCTTCGTATAGACCACCTTCTAGCGTTGGCGGATTGTTATAGTAGATATCTTGCCTGTTCGCCTGATGCAAAATCATGTGGTCATTAACTTGTGTATCTGGCACTTTGGTCCACCCATGTTTTGAACAACATTCCCAAGCAACATTCCCAAGCACAAACCAAGCACAAGAACAACATTCCCAAGCACAAACCGTAGCCTCTGCAATGTGGCTGTTATGAGTTGGGTAGTAGACGGATGCTTCAGTCGATGCCCAGGAACAAAGCTGCATATGTGCACTAAAGGCCTCTCAACCTTTAGCCCCGGCTTCCTCTTTTGTAGCAACAAGGAAAGTAAATTTCCCTTCACTTCAACAGGCGAGCGCCGATAAATATAGGTTGCATGACCGCCTAACCTCGTGCACAGTTGACCGAGGTTTAGAGAGTGTTTTGCTACAAAGTGCATTTTTTTAGCGATTGGCTACGTTGAACTCTGGGAGGACAAGAAATGACTGCAAGTCAAAGAAAGTAGACAACTAAATTGCGGCCAGGTTTGATATGTACATTTAACAGGCTAGAGACACTCTCTCCAGGCCGACTTCTCCTCCTTTTTCTTCGTTAAAATCTACTCCTCCTCATTGTACAGTGCGGTCCAATGATAAACAGAATACCTAACTGTATTACCTACACCGGTAACTACCGCATAAAATTTATAGACAAAGATAGAGATAATTTATTTGAATGAAGGCAGTGAGGTCGCCCTGAGCTTACGCGCTCTAGCCTGCTACTCTGCACAGGGGGAGGGGGAACGGGGACATAAAGGAGTGATGGGGGATGACGATGACATAGAAAGAGGGATGCGCAACGTGGAAAGGAAGTTCAACATTCTGATAATAAACATTCAGAAAGCTCATTCATGAACCCACTATCGGGTTCCATATCACCGAACTGGGGACTCAAGTGAACTTAAATTGATAGGCAATGACAACAAGGAAAGTATAGGGGTAATTACTTCTTTAATTATACTGAAATGTAGAAGTCAAAAATAAATGAAAATGAAAACTTACGTACCACGTGGCGCTTTGTGGCCAAAAGAATGTTCTACATCCGCCGTCAAGGCCTGTGAGTGGTCGCGCTGGATAACACTCCCAGGGTTAACTTTAGTACAGTACATATACGTAACTACTCAAGCAAGTGGATTTGACAGTGGTGCCGCGATAGCTCAGTTGGCAAGAGCGCACGCGTAATGCGAAAGCGTCGGTTCGGATCCCACCTGTGGCCAGCTGTTCTTACAGCGTAAGCTGTGAAGAGCTCCCTCCTATAGCCAGTTCGGTTAACGATGTTGACCACCGCCGCCACCGGTGTATGTCGCAGCTATCGCGAGAGATAAAAAAAAAAAAACATACCCAGCTCCCATTGGAATCTAACTCTGGCCATCTGCGCAAGACTCAGCTACTCTAGCACTGCGCCGCGCCAGCGCTTGCTAGCTACTGCAGAAACATGCCCTATACGCACGTCCTAGCGCGCGATAAGTCACGTGATGTGAGATGCCTGCGGCGTAGCGTCGATACGTGCAGCCTTGGAACTGCAGCTACAAATTATTGCACCAGGTGGTACGCCATGCAATAGCGAGACCAGGATGCCTTAGAACACGCACTTATAAAGCGAGATACAACAACGAAGAAGCATGTGATTCCTACATTAAAGCTAGGGAAACGATGGATCATGTTTTATTAGAATGTAAACATATCTGCCCAGCACTTCATTCAGGCACATTTGGCCTCCTTGAAGCCCTTGGGTTCAGCGAGAACAGGGGGAAAGTAAACACGTCCGCAATAGACATTAGTAGGAGGTGATTGGCAGATTCGTTGAAGAAAAGTAGAAAACGACAAACAACGAAGGAGTACAAAAACAAAGTTCCCAAAGGGGGTTCAGAAAGTTTGGTGATGGGAGCTCGTCGTGGGTTCTTTTTCCTTCTCTTTCTTTTTAAACATCGGTAGGACATTAGGCAATATAATAACTAGAGCTTCGTGGCGAATCCACCACCCCGTACCAAAGGGGACACTCATAGGATTCACTCATCCATCAAACTTAGGTAGCGGTGCAATGTACGTAAAGAAGTTTTGACGAAGAAAAAGAAGATCAAGCCGGAGTACGCAAAAATGCTAGAATTAAAAACATGTATACCATACCTCATAAAATGAAGCAGGCATGTAGATTATATATGACTTGGAAGAGTTCGGGCTATTAATTATTTTTCATATATAAGACTGTTTATTACCGCACTGTTTCAAAGATGTGCTGCTAAATCGTCGTCATCATCAGCAGCAGCATCGCATCGTGCCACTTGGCGTGCGTCTAATTGTCGTACAAAAATCCCTCACGTGACCTGATCCTAGGTGCCTAGGGACAGCATCGTTTAGGGATTTTTGAGAAGGCGCGATGCTGGCGCCGAGCGACGCCGTGGCGTGTTCGTCCTCGGCGTGATCGTTCTCTGGACCGCGCGTTGTTCAACATTGCTCATGTAATCGTGCGTGTGTTGCTTGTGTGTTGGTTGTAGGTTCTGTGTTACTTGGCGGAAAGCCGTGAGTAGTGGCGGTGCGGCAATGCGGCTTTGGCCTCGATGAGCTCTGGCACTACATAATCTGCGTTGTGTGACCCGTGCTTTCTTGAGAACCCGGCGGTGGTGACAATTGAAATATCGAAGTGGCCTAGCGCCTCGGCAGCGAAGTTCTGCGAACCGCGATGTGGCGTCGCCGTGTCCGACTTTGCTTAACGGACATCGAGGGATGTGCTGCTCGCTGCAAGTCATGTAAATGCAACTGTGTCGACCACCCACTGTTCAGCGCTGAATGTGTGTTTGGTGTGCTGTGCTTGAAACGAGTGGTGCAGCCGTGCAGCGGGGGTGGGGGAGGAGCAGAGTGGCTTAGGGTTTGCGCGTTCACAGACATGTGCTCCCGTCTTGGTCTCATTAGCGGCTGACGCGGGATTGTGGTGTGCTAGCTCCTTGCCTAGTATGAAGTTTACGACGCTAACACACAGCATGTTCACGTTTTTCCGCGCTATATGTCATTTGCATGACGGCCGAGTTGAAAACGAGACATATAGTGTGCTTTGCGTTTGTGTGTTGTAAATTACGTTCTATTGTAGAAGTTCTGGGAGTCTTATTACGCAAGGAGTGCGAACGTAAACATAAACACATATTTGTGTCTGAAATTTTGGATTACCCATAATACCCTTTACGACTGATAGGTGGGCTACACGGCCTGTGTGAATAGGCAACCGTATGTTGCGACGCTCTTTCGTGTGGTAGACTGATGCATGGTGCGCGTTTATTTCTGTGCTGTTGTAAAAACCATTTGTTTTTTCACTCAATACAAATGTACGGCTTCTTCGCCGCAGTACAGCTTAGTTACGCGGTGAAGCATACTAGAACTGGGAGGGGGCCGTTATCAGCTAGCATAGTATGTCCACTTAGGTGACCTGAGAGGCGGCGGGTGCGCGAGTGTATAATTAAAGAAGTCTTATTATGTCCAGTGACAGTGGAGATCATTAACTGTAGCACCAAAGTAGTGGACCACTACCAGAACAAAGGCATGTAGTATGCCCATCTCAATTCTTGTGCTTATGTCAGTCTTATTTTTTACAACAATAGCTGCTATGGGCTAACTCCCCTGGTTGTTCTGATGTCTACTGGTGTTGTCACTGGAATCCCCAAATTTCTTGCTAGAGTATTGCAAATAAAGTTCTCATTGTACTGCGAGGATTTAAACATACGATCAAAAGAGTGGCAGTCCACAATTCTACATTTCAGCCACTCTGCTGAAGGTACAGTCGTGGTGAATACTGATCCCGGAGAGCGTGATCTAGCCAACAGGTGCCTAGATTGGCTAACGCCTGCTCAATGTCTGCATACTGCATATAGAGCTGGCATCCACACCTTCAAGTTCTTGCACATCACCTTCCCACTTGTGAAGGCAGTCCTATGTTAAGTTTTCTTCTTGCATGTGATGACAATGATTGGGTGCATCTGCTTCATTAATCTTCTTCTAGTGCTTGGCTTCTCAGATTTACTGGATGGAGGTGTTGGTGTCTTGTTTTCCTCAAGCAAAGCGCGAGACATAGCAATGCGTAGCCCAAATATAGATTTGAGAAAACCAAAACGAATTCAGCAATAAGAAGCTAAAGGGTTGTTTTGGTGTAGATCAGTGGCTAAGTCCGGATATGAAAGAGGAGGAAGAAAAGCCGAGTCTTTCCACTTCAACACTGAAGCACAACTCCCACAAATAAATAGGACTCTTACTTATTTTACTTTTTTAAGGAGATTACCGACTTGCATTGGCAAGTGTTCACTTCAGCAAACACTGCATGAAGTAAGCTTCCTGTGCATATTTCACCAGCTACTGCATCATTGTTTCACATTATGAGTGAAACTACAATTTTCTTTATGCCACAACTTGCCCAATTTTGTGTTTTGCAGTGGGATGTTAGCAGTGCTAATAAGGCACCTAAATACTCCAATGAATAGTAGACTATGCATACTATGCACAGTCTATGCGTAGACTGTGCATACACCTGGTGCTCTTATGGTCATTTTTTCCCTATCCGCTCAGCCATTCTAAACAAGAAAAGTTTATACACAATTAGTTTATACACAGACCACAACTAAACCACAGGTATCGTTGGTAAGCAAAGTATATTTATTCGGTGACATTTTCTGCAGCCCTGCTATTGAGCTTTCCTTCCTTCCTTTTCAGCAGTGCAGGTTCACTAAGAAGTGATGATACAGTTTGGCAATTTGAATCATTGAAAGACTTAGCGAAACCTTTTTCGGGTTGTTTTTTCTTGGTTTCAGACTCTGCACATTGCATTTTAAGGCATGGTTTCTGTGTTTGTTGCTTTTTCTTTATGGGTAGGGCATGTCAACATTTTTTACACAATTTCAAGTATGTGGTGCCATAGACTGTTCTTACATGAAATCTTGCCCTTTCATTCTGTACAATATGATGTCGGTTTTTTGTGTCCAAGGCCGTTTTACAGCGTGATTGTAGCATTTTGCTAAGTTTTGCCTCTGTCACCCAAGCTTGAAAGATTGCTACCCACTGGTGGTGGCATGACACATGCCACGTTTCTTTTTCAATAAAAGGAAGTCTGTCACTTATCCTGTGTACTGGTTGCCTTTTGTCTCTTTGAATTGCAATTTGTTCCCTATAATTGCTCTTTTGTTGCATTTCAGATTAGGAATGGCTATCATAATTGACATTTAACCATATTGCACACAATGTGGATGATATGTAATTGCAATATATGGCCACCATAAATATAATAGAAGTTAATAATTCAAGAATAGTGCCTTTGCATGGTGGTCCAGCCATGAATTGTGGCTATAAGGTACCAGCGCTGCAGATAGCACTGCTTGTGCAGAATATAGTGCAGCTCTACTACTTTCAACCATCATTGTTTTTATCTGCATTTGTATAGCTCCAGTTTCTGTGAACAATACACATCCGGTGGAAGGGTGGCTTGCACCTGCAGTTGGGTCCAATGAATAGCCAAATTTCTGCCCGTTTTCATGTTATTAGCATATTAGTAAAGGCAGGCGTTTTTATAGTAGCCTGTTTGCCCAGTGTAGAAGCCGTTGCAGGGTGTCGGGATCTCATACACATCTTCAGCTTTGCAGGGGACACAGCATCTGGCACATAGTTTGTCACAGGCCATGTATTCGGGGCAAGTTGAGTTCACTCACTAGCAAAGGGAGAACCAAGCTTGTCGGATATGAAGTAAACCGCCTGTATACTCAGTGGCCTTCATTTAGAGTGACCTATGTGGTTATAGCGACCCTTGTTTTAAGCAGTTCTTGTCTAGCAGCGGTCGTTTGCTTTTTGAAACACTCAGGATAGCTTTCAGCAAGCTGGACAGGAATAACGCTGAAAAACCAGCAGATGTTAATTGTCGCACTTATCATGCGAAGCTTCATACAGTATGATGAGGGCGTAAATAAATGAGGGTGATCCTAAAGGCCTTGTAGCACATGTTATGAGTTTGGAGCAACCTGATGTATAGCACTTTTTTGATCGCATGCTATTGGTTTACCAGGTGTGGCCATGGTTGAAGTGCAGTGCAAGGTCAAGAAAACATATCTATGAGCAGCACCCTGGCAAGGAGACTCGAAAAACTAGTGGGAAGCCTGTTGAACATCTGGTTGACCCACTTGCTGGCTCCACCAGGCAAAGTATAATAAAGAGAAGGAAGTCATCAACACATCAGAAGGTTTTTACATATAAACACTGTGCTAAGGTCATAACATGCCAACAAGTCTTAGTGCGCAGGCTATGCACGACCAACTACATATGCCTTCTGTTCGGACATTGCTCATTGTAACTAACAAGGATGGAGTGGACAAAAAAAGAACAGCAGCTCCATTAATTTAGTTTCACTGGTATCGACAGTGTTTTGTAAGCGTACATTGCCATACTCCCCAATGCCTTCTTGGGTGACATCAGCAAAGACCAGCTTGAGGCAAGGGGTAATAGACGTCTTTACAAGCTAAAAATGCATGAATGCATGGAGAGCACATTGTGTCCAAAAAGTAGGCACTTCACAGGGGCACTGGAGAAGGAACAGGTTATTAACAGTGGGCAAAGACTAACTACTAAACACCCAACACTGTTACCATGTAACGACCTCTGAAACAATCCCTCTTAAAGAGGACATCATCTTTGTGTATCCATAAAGAGGGCAGTTGGGCAAAGCCCCTTCAGTAATGCTGCCAGCTTCAAAAGCCTATTTTGCACATCCTGAATGCTTCCTTCTTAAGACTTTGCTGGGTGCAAGCATTCTACTGTCCAAAAGGTGTCATTGAAAGCACTGTTGGTTTGGTGGCAACAAAGTTCAGAAGCAATTGCAACAAACCTCCCGTCCTAGTTGGCCTGGATGCTCACGATGCTTATGAAGCAGCACCATGAGGCAAGCAAGGTGAACGGATGCCTCGAAGCCCTTGTTCGCTTATCACACTGTTCTGTTAGTAACAACCATGAGACTTGAAACCAACAAGCTCAAGCTCAGCACTCGCATGGTTACTACGGATGATTCATAAAAAGCACAAAAACATAAAACTCAAGGGAAAGGATAAAGCACCATTTAACATTTAGTATTGCTACAGCCCACCCCCTTCTTTTATTTTGTCTGGTCGTGCTACATCTTTTTACTATATATAGGCATGAACTTAGGTGATGTTCCCAATCAGTGTCTAATATTTATATACACTATGTGCTGGTTCAATGATGTTCAAAACACTGCAATGGAAGCTTCAAGTAGAAAAGGTGCCTGGAAGAAAGAAAAAAAGCTGTGCTGCAACCATCTTGGCAACATCTTGTCCCCTTAATAAAAGTTGTGCTGTCATATCAACTTGAGCCCTCCAGTTTAGAGTAAAGTACCAGTGCACATATGAACAATGAATCAATTCTCAAAGAGCATGTGCAGTCCAGGGGCAAGAATCCGCATTGTGCTCCTGCATTGAAGGTGAATAACACGTACCATAATGGCGAATGTGCTTTAGTAAGCTTCATTGCAATATTAATTTGTAATGTACAAAGAATTGGCAATGAAGCTTACCACGAGCACAGATGCACTTGCAAATTATGTCACAATTGAAAGTAATAAGCACAGTGTAAACCTATGTGCCCTTTCCATTCTTAGTATGCTTTACTGCACAATGCTTATTTACACCCCTGTATTGCGGTGTAGCAAGCTACAAAAGAAACGTTGCATAATTAGGCTTTTTACGATTATCTTTCTCGCAATACACTATTATTTCGCGGTGAAGCCTAAGCAATGTACTGCAGTGAAGCATACTAAAAGTGAAAAGGGGCCACTGTCACTGGACATAATAAGACTTCTTTAATTATACATTCGCGCACCCGCCGCCTCTCAGGTCACCTAAGTGGACATACTATGCTGGCTGATAGCGGCCCCCTCCCACTTTTAGTATGCTTCACCGCGTAACTAAAATGTACTGCGGCGAAGAAGCCGTACATTTGTATTGAGTGGATAAACAAGTGGTTTTTACAACAAGAAGAAGTAAACGCGCACCATGCATCAGTCTACCACACGGAAGAGCGTCGCAATATACGGTAGCTAATTCACACAGGCCGTGTAGCCCACTTATCAGTTGTAAAGGGTATTATGGGTAATTCAATATTTCAGACACACATATGTGTTTATGTTTACGTTCGCACTCCTTGTGTAATAAGACTCCCAGAACTTCCACAAAAGAAAGTAATTTACAACACACAAACGCAAAGAACACTATGTCTCGTTTTCAACTCGGCCGTCATGCAAATGACATATAGCGCGGAAAAACGTGAACATGCTGTGTGTTAGCGTCGTAAACTTCATACTAGGCAAGGAGCTAGCACACCACAATGCCGCGACAGCCGTTAATGGGACAAAGACGGGAGCACATGTCTGTGAACGCGCAAACCCTAAGGCACTCTGCTCCTCCGCCACCCCCGCTGCACGGCTGCATCAATCGTTTCAAGCACAGCACACCAAACACACATTCAGCGCTGAACAATGGGCGGTCGACGCAGTTGCATTTACATGACTTGCAGCGAGCAGCACATCCCCCGATGTCCGTTAAGCAAAGTCGGACACGGCGACGCCATATCGCGGTTCGCAGAACTTCGCTGCCGAGGCTCTAGGCCACTTCGATATGGTGGCTACATAACTTCGATATTTCAATTGTCACCACCGCCGGGTTCTCAAGAAAGCACGGGTCACACAACGCAGATTCTGTAGTGCCAGAGCTCATCGAGGCCAAAGCCGCATTGCCGCACTGCCACTACTCACGGCTTTCCGCCAAGTAACACAGAACCTACAACCAACACACAAGCAACGCACGCACGATTACATGAACAGTGTTGAACAACGCGCGGTCCAGAGAACCATCACGCCGAGGACGAACACGCCACGGCGTCTCTCGGCGCCAGCATCGCGCCTTCTCAAAAATCCCTAAATGATGCTGTCCCTAGGCACCTAGGATCAGGTCACGTGAGGGATTTTTGTACGACAAATAGACGCACGCTGCCACTTGCCACACGATGCGAGATGCGCACCGCATTGCGTCGATACGTGCAAACTTAATTTTGCATTGAAGTTGCGCTTTGTTCCACCAGGTGCCCCCACATGTAGCAGTTGCGTAAAGCCCCTCAATCTCCCAAAGTAGCGCCATTCGCTTCCCTCCTCCTCCGCTCGGCGCGGCCTCGGCGGTGGCGCCGCCGGTGGTGGGCCTGCCGTAGCAGACGACGGCTAACACGCTACGGGAGGAAATCCGCAGAAAAGTTCGTTCGAGCCCTGCGCAGCAGTTTTTTCAATCGAGATCTTTCTTCGTCAGTCGGTAATTGGCCTTTAGAATTTCGTGTTGGAATTGCGGAAGAAATAGAGAAAACGACCATACTTCAAGCCGTATTTAAGGCGTAAAGTGCGCGACTTTGAGAGTTCGTGTTGCTGAAACACGACGAAAGCACGCGGTGTACTCAAACACGCGCGTAATAACCAAAGTTTCAGGTGTTCACACCGTAAAAGTATGTGTACGTGGTTTCGTAGGTTCATTCACGTACCTGCAGGACACTTTTGTTCGGTCGGCGCGTGAGAGATTCCGGCTGTGTGCGGTCAGCAATGCCTGGCAACAGGGCCGCTTTTTCATTGCGGGGTGCTTTGGTAATCGTGACGATATATTGTTTTTTTTTTTTTTTTGCAAGTACTGCTCCAGGAGGGCACCTGTAATGGTTAACGGAGGACTCTGAAGAGCACGTAACATTAATGCAGGCGTCGCAGGGAGTGTTCGCATACAAAATTGGCTGTCCGCGATCTTATACCCCCTTGGCATGCACAGGCTTCGGCAAGCCCCATTCAGCCCTGGTTCTAGCTTTGGTGTTCCCGTTGCCGCTTTGGTGCCCTGGAGGCGCTGTCAATAATACGAAATAATGACAAGTTGTTACAAAAATTTATTGAAGAAATACAATCGCGCCGAGTCGCCAACTTCAAAAGCAGCGCTCGCGCGCGAGTATTATGAAACGTCAACGAGGTATTTACCGGCCCACGTTCGACTCTACGATCAAAGTACACGCTAAACATCCCCAGGCGAGCTAGATAAAGTTATCCGGAGCCATCCACTACGACCGCCACCCTAGCTTTAGTCGCTTCGGAACGTTAAAAACGTTAATCACCACAAACCAAATCAATACATGCGGGCGTACATTCGAAGCTAAAAGACTGCATCATAAGTCATAGTGAGCCTTGCAAAAGCGTCGAGAATGTGCTAACTTCTGGTGGAGCTCAAAACACACCCTGAATAAAGTCGCTTTTAAGTCACAGGCCAGCTGCAGACGCGTGTCGCAAGACGAAACTACATGAAACAAAGAGACCACATTCGAAAAAAAATAAAGTCAAACAACGCGCTAAAAAGCACGCACAGCATGAACACACACTTTTTCGAAGCGGAAGGCGTGAACTAGGCTCAAAATAAGAGGTTGTGAGTAGCTGTGGCCCTTACTTGACTAAGCCGTGCGTTCTTAGCCACTTCCTCGAAGTCAGGCCGCCCGATACTGCGAATCCACACTTCTTGCGTTGCGCCCGCCGGACGGCAAAGCAAAAAGCTTTTTGCCCTCGCTGTGTCTGTTGCGGCAACCGAAGGTGCAGCAGCATGGCATCGCAATTAAGTTCTCGGCCCTGCACATTGTATTGCGCTAACGCACTCCGTCAGTCCGCCTGCCGTACTTTCGTCGCGCAGGCCCAACAATGGAGGTCGGCGAGCGCTGGAAACAAAAAAATATACAAAAGCGCGGCGCTTGCTCCGCGCTCGAAAGAAAAAAATGTACAAAAGCGCGGCGCCTGCTTCCACGTGACAGAGATTGGCCAATGGGGGAGCGGAGGAGGCTGGGGCGACACGAGGCGTGGAGGAGGACACGCCAGGGTGAGCGGGTGGCGGAAAGACGTAAGAATGGCGCTACTTTTGAAAAATAGAGGGGTTTTACAGTTGCGTCGTATCGTACCACGTGTCAAGTGATGTGACGTCTGCGCCGCGTAGTCTCGATGCCTGCGTTAACGCTTCGAAAAGTACGAACCAGTTTTCAAGAAGCGAATCGTACAGCTACGCACGCGGATGCAACCAGGAAACGTCTGCCTCAGCAGACAGCTGTGCAGAGAGCAGCGCAAGCAGCAGCTCGTGCGTCGACACTGGCGGACACTTTAGAGTTCGTTCTCGTGAAAAAAACGGTGCAAAGACATTTGGCCGCGAAAGCCCGGGGTCGCGCAGGCCTGTCACTTTGTTTCCCTCGACTTCCATGTGGACTTGTTTTTTCTACATTTCAATATGCATAAACAAGTAATTCCTCCAAGGCATATCTTGCTGCCATTTCCTTAGGAAAAAGGGAGCCTAAAACAACGGCCATTGCTTAGCCATTAAGGTGGGAGATCGAAAATCTGTTGGATCAAACGAGTGCTGCATTCAGGAGAGGAACGGGAAGTGAGGCATGTGGTACGTGAAGGGCGTCTACCGGAAGAGCTCACTTCAGAATCTCGTTTCGCTGGTATTTCAGTTTTTTCTTTTTTTTTTGTGAACAAAAGCTATGAATTATTCGTTCCAAATGGAAGCGACAGCCGTTACCTCTGACGCTTAACCCTTCCTTTGTCAATGTTATGGGCGTTTTTTTTTTTATCTGCTTTGTGGACTCTAATTGAATATACTCGGATTAGGTTTAAATCATGAGGTAAGAAGCAAACAAAAAACTTAACCGACTCAAAATGTGCGAGAGAATCTGTGCTGCCCAACGATTAAGCTGTTGATACGTAAACAGTCGCTTCTCACTCATCGCACTGTTCAACGAATTGGAAAAAAAGAAATGCGCAGGACATATGTCATGGTGGCCGAGAGGCATGCGTATCGCGGTATTTTGCCTGTCGTTTGGAGCCATGAAAATATTTTATTCATAACGCGTGTTCATAGTATTTGCATCGCTCTCGGGCGGTGTTGGCATTTGTGTTCTGGGCCATCGTTTTTTAAAAAAACACGTTTATTTCAAATAATATTGGTTGAACATTTGAAACATTCTGCGACGTTTTCCACTTTTCACTGCTGCGTTTGTGTCGTAATAAAGTATAATGACTTTTCGCATTATCAGAATTCATGACAACGGTGGTTTATCAATTTATAAACTGAAATGTACGCAAAGTGGCGCCTCCAAGTTTCCTCACGCGGTGCGGGTAAGAAGCGAAGTGAACAAGAGATGGCAGCGCCGGCGCTTGCGTCACGCAAGCGGATACTTCTGGCGAGCGCAACGCTAGCGGTGATATTCGGCCGTTTCTCAGCCAGCCGAGTCGGGATGAACCACTTGCGTTTTGCGAGATAGCGATAACGCTGCCTAGAACCTGCGCTCATTACCACCTGGTAGGTCGCGTATGTTTTCTCAAGTTAGAAAGCAAGCGCGTTGGCGCCCCCCAATACACGATGTCTCACCCGTCTCCCGCAGACACGCATCCTAGCTGTTCAAGCAGACGACGGCTTGTACGTAGCACACGACGGAAGTGAGAAGCGTTTTCGACGGAATAATCCTACGCTTTGAGCTAACCGCTTTAGTTTCGCTGGGGAGGAAAACAGTTCTGCTTTATCAAGAACGTTAGGTTCAGTGCCTTTATTTTAATTTCATAGGCAAAACGTCAAGTTTGCTGGACGTTACAAAAGCAATACAGGGCCATCAGCGCCATTTTGTAAGCGTCGCGCCTACGTCACGCTTCGAAGAAAATGGCGAGATGTCTAGAATAGAGCCCCTAGTATCGCGTTTGAATCACTGGGCACTGTTCGTTGGCCGCAAATCACCAGCATAACATTTGTTGTTGTTTTTTGCGGCAGGCTGGAATCAATCGTCGATAAATTCGATGCCGGTCTTCTTCGATCGCCGAAAATGCTCCGTGTGACAATCGTATCAAATTCGCGTACAGGATACCATTCTCACAGGGGGTAAGGGGTCACTCCAACCCCTTCCCCACCGTTGATCTCTTCCTTCCCGTTAGGTAACGTGGCGCCTTATTTAGCGAAGTCCGACAACGACGGCACCGGGTCCACATAAGCAGCTTCGCTGTAAGAAGAATATAACTGAACATTCATGGTTTTTTGTTCAGATGTGTTCCCTCAATCTTTCTTTATGTTTATCCAATCAAGGGCTCCAGTCCGTTATAGCCATAAAAGGAAGTGATAGCTTTTTCACATTGAAAAAAAAAAAAAATGGCATTCAGTTATCATCGTACTTGGATGAGAAGTTCGGTACCATAACAATCAAAACCACACCAATTATTAATGTTTTCTGCCTGTTTCGATTTCGATAAGCCTGCCAAGGGGGAACTAATTGTTCGTGTAGCTTCCCCATGTACTCCGCTATTCAATATTTGATCGCTTGGATACGTAGTGTCGAAGGCTGGCCCCAAAGTGCTCATTCGCTGTAGCCACCTATTGTTGATAATTAGAAAGGTAACTACAGTAACTTCGCTAATTACGCACGTGAATGCACTAAAATTGCACTGTATCTAGAGGCTGCCAATCCGTACACTCGCATAGTAAATATAACGTTACCCTGATTTATATTTTTGTACCATTTTTGTACCATATTTTTGATATATATTTTTATAACAGCTGTATCTTACCAGTACTCACGTACGGGGCAGAAACCTGGAGGCTTACGAAAAGGTTCTACTTAAATTGAAGACGACACAACGAGCTATGGAAAGAAAAATGATAGGTGTAACGTTAAGGGATAAGAAAAGAGCAGATTGGGTGAGGGAACAAACGCGAGTTAATGATATCTTAGTTGAAATAAAGAAAAAGAAATGGGCATGGGCAGGACACGTAATGAGGAGGGAAGATAACCGATGGTCATTAAGAGTTACGGAATGGATTCCAAGGGAAGGGAAGCGTAGCAGAGGGCGGCAGAAAGTTAGGTGGGCGGATGAGATTAAGAAGTTCGCAGGGACAACATGGCCACAATTAGCACATGACCGGGGTAGTTGGAGAAATATGGGAGAGGCCTTTGCCCTGCAGTGGGCATAACCAGGCTGATGATGATGATGATGATATTTTTGTACTGTTTCGTTGAGGGCGTACCTGGTTGATTATTGGCTACACTAGAAAGTTTTATTTTTACTTTTGCTCACTGCGTGATATGGTTCAAGGGCACGGGACATGTTAGGACCATTGCGCATGTACGTCGTATACCGAGAAATACTGTGGCAATTACCGCCGGCAACCGTCATATCCACCCTAACCATGTCAACATGACAGCGCCCGGGTAATGCCGACCACCCCCTTCGATCGAAATTTGTGTTTATTACATGTTCTCCGCCCTGTCAAAGAAACGCTAGCGATAAAATCCGTCATCGTTAAGTCGAATCGCTAGTTGACGTAAAATTAATAAGTATGTTTTGTCGTAATTATTGACAACGGCTGCATCTCTTCACGCTGGTAGGACTGCAGACGAGGCACCGAACCATAAAACTGGTTAGATTTCAAGTTCGCAGATGGCGCCATTAACATTGGGGATGTATTCACAATGTGGAATGTTATAAGCGCCCAATTGTTCACTGCATCATTAACTTATTACCCCGCTCTAGCATGGTACGTGGTGACGGTAGCGAGCAAACACCAAGTAGACGCCGAGCAGGCGCTTGGCGCAGGTGAGCATTAGTATGGGCATTTGCCCGTACTATTTGCCAGTGAGGCTGCAAGGTAACTGCAGGGAAAGCAACCAGGTCAAGCGAAGCCCTGCTGTGGCATGCATGTAGCTTATGGTTACCGAATCAAGACATATTTTGCACCAATTCGCCAACCATGGAGTATGTAACGCGATGGCAAAAAGAATATGAGCAGAACACGCCGCACGGATGAGCACCTCTCAAGAGGCCTTCCTATTGGCTAAGACATCGTGTAGCTTTTACAGGGCTGTAATCATGGCCTACTAAACTCCGGTTCTGCACAGAATTCTCTCGCCCAGCACGCCTCGTCTAGTGAAACTATTTTGGCGGTAGTGATAGAATGTTCCGGTGGATTGAAGCTAGTTATAACGTATTTTCGGTCGAGTGTTCCCGCGATCTGCTTCCATGTGCTTCCATCTCGGCAGGCACAAAGCGCTTCTATTGGTCGTGACACCACAAAAAAATTCACAATTATCAAGAGTTCACAATTATCACATTATCAATTCACAATTATTAAGAGTTCCGTATGTCTTGCGATCAAGATCTTCCAGAATATGACATCCAGAATATGCTTTCAAACCTTTCACTTCTTCAATCATTCCTGTCTCAGAGACCTGGCTAAGCGAATTGGATAAAAACTTGTACTCTTTCCCTTCATGTAAATCAGAGTATAACCACAAACTGCCCAGTAACCATGGTGAAGCAGCTGTCTATATCTCGTCTATAATGACTCGGAGGGAGCACTTCTCTTTCCGGCCGCCCACCCTTCCATTGTTAAGAAAGTGCTTCCTGCCCTACTTGACTGTTGTTGTGACACGCAGCTGAGAGCGCGGCTGTAAGCCCCGAATTGCTTCTTCAACCGTCTTGTTATTTTCCCACCTTCTTTTCCTTCTCTCCCTGATCTTTTTCTCCCCACTCCCCTTTCCCTGTGCAGTGCCGTTGAGGTGTCCTCGTCTGAGAGACAGTTACGGCACTGCACTTCTCTCTTCCTCTCCTTCAACAGTCACTACACACACTATAATGATTTACCAACGAAGACCTAGACCTCACGTTAAATATGCAAAACTTCGAATCAGTTTGGTTTCAATTCAAGCCGAAGTTTCTCAACACCGATAATAGTAATTTCATTTTTCGCTGCGTTCACCGTTAACGTTCTTGCTCAGCTCCAGATTTTTCATCATCATCATCATCATCAGCCTGGTTACGCCCACTGCCGGGCAAAGGCCTCTCCCATACTTCTCCAACTACCCCGATCATGTGCTAATTGTCGCCATGTCTTCCCTGCAAACTTCTTAATCTAATCCGCCCACCTAACCTTCTGCCGCCCCCTGCTACGCTTCCCGTCCCTTGGAATCCAGTCTGTAACCCTTAATGACCAGAATTTTGTATTTCTCTAAAAAAATAACGTTAAAGTTATCCATAGAGAACAAATGTGTCATTATTGTGGGCGATATGAAGATAAACTTGAGGGAGTCATGTCCTAGCTCTGTCAGTTATTCCTTTTGTTTTCATGGTTTTGGTGACGAATGTCTTACTGATGTCACTACCCGTTCTGTTCTTGGCGGTTCCAGAAGTCTTATACATCACGCATTGCCTAATCTTCTGAGCCCACCTGATGCGGGAGTACTGGAAAGTGACATTACCGACCATTGCCCGTCTTTCTGTACAGTGCTCCTGCACACACTTACTATTCCAACTCTTACTCCAAATTTTTCAATAAAGATGAGTCTCAAAAGCTGTATCTCATACTGATGGTCTTTCGTTCTTGACATCACTGTTCCGCAGGTTGGATTCTCGCAGTTTTTGACAATGTTGTTATCACACTGTCATTCCTGTTCTCAGATACTCAAATGTAGAAGAAAAAAGGCGTCACCTCAAAAGCCATGGGACACCGATAGTCCAACAAAAGCTTTGCGCAGACGAGAAAACCTTTATGAAAAATAAAAAAAAACAACCATTAAGTACAAACCTACGTGCGTGCTCCAAGAAATTCTGCAACGCACTTTCTGCTCGGCTCAAAGAACCAAAACTAAACATTATGCATAACAATGTGGCTATGATGCAAAAAAAGGCAAATTCTGAATTCATTTTTGAATAGGAAACAAGGAGCTGACAGCATAGCTTCACGCGCCGTTGTATATTGTATGATATCACGTGTTAATTTGAGAGGCGAAAATATACTCCGACCCGGCACGGAACATTTTTGATGTACACTGACTATTTTCGGCAATAATATCTTCATGAGGTTTACAAGAAGGGTTGTCAATATTTTTTGTCTGTGTTGAGCAGCGTTATAGGCCTCCAGGATGAGGGTTCTGCAAGGTTGGAGTCTGGCTTTGGCAAGAGCATTACGCGGCCCCGATTAAACGATTTAGGAATACTTTCCCGTGCAAAAATGTCGTTAAGGAGCGACACTAAGGCAGTGCCTACTTCCTCCCAGCAAGATCGGTAAAATTCGACTGGTAAGCCATCTGGACCGGGTGTTGATCCGCTGTTCATCGATCGTATAACATCAAAAACTTCTTGCATATTTGTTGGAGACAATAAATTCTGGCCTTCTGTATCTTCTACTTGAGGTAGGTTAGCGCAAAAGTCTGAAATTTCTTCACTCAATAGCTCTGCATTACAAATCTCTTCCGATGAAAATGCGTCTGAGAACCAGTTCCAAAAAATTCTTTCGATATCTCGCCTGGCACTGCTCTCTGTGCCATCTTCTATTATAACCCTTTCAATGAAAGAGCTGCCATTCTGCCTCCAGCTGGACGCACGAGCCAGCCGCAGTACCTCAGGGTCGGTAATTGGCCTGTTGGTCATCCACGCCTTTGCAGAGGTGCGAGAGTACCAGCTCATAAGTCTATGGTAGCGTTCACGCTGATGATCTAGGTATTCGCGCATTAGCTGTGTTTGGGAGTTACCATCTCGTACTATTCTTATCCTTCTCAGGCACTCACAAAGCTGTTCGGTCTCTTTTGTTTTTCTTTTCCTGCTAGCTGCTATGCATACTGACCTCCACCTTTCCTTTAAAGTATCCCACGCTTCAATATTGCATTCATAATCGCAAACTGTTGTAGCTACTGACGCTTTTAGTTCGGTTAGAGTCGCCTGGTCACGCAAAGAAGCAATGTCTAGTCTCCACATGTCAGTGCGTTCACCTGGCCTTCCTTCGAGGTTCAATATGACAGCGAAAGGGCGATGATCTGAAATGTACCCGGTGTCCGCGGGGAGATCGAGGATGCCGCGCTGGACAATTTGCGTTGTTAATTCAGGGGGGGAAATACATTCCATCTAGACGACATTGCGATTGCCTTTGCTGCCATGTGGCGCCAAAACTTCCGCCATGCATATCGACGCACGAAGGTCCTCTTCCATGTAATTGAGACTGGAGAGTTTATGGAGCCACTTCAATACCTGCCCCTAACATAAGCTATATTGACTAGCCACCGTAGTTGTTCTTAGTAGTCGATCCAATTCTTCCACATTGGATAATTACAATCAAGGCCTGCCGACTAACAGATAAACAGTGATACGATACTTCATTCTTCCGTTATATGCTTTAGTCAAGAAACGTGAATGTAACGCAAACGTATGCGTTAAGGTATGCCTTCGGAGTACTTCTTATTGATGGCTGTCGACATAGGGTGTAAATTCAAGGGCGACAGCTATCTACTAATTATGACGCATTCGGGAGGTTCAAAAGCGCTGTGGCCTTGTCACGAAGCGGGTGAGAAAGAGATCTTAAGCTATATTACGAGTATATCTGAGTATGATGCTGACACACATATTTACGCTAATCCCTTCGTTGTGTGTTTACTCGACTCCAACTTTGCCCTGCGGCCCCTGTTCTCTGATTGATGTTTTATGTGCTGCATCAGGTTACGTATGCGCAGGGTTACCACAAACGAATTTAACCTACCATGGTTCACCGAAGAAATATTTGCTACGAATCCACTGGCATGAAGCGCACCTCAGCGGGTCGCGTGGGTGACCCCATAAAGACTCGCTTAAAACCATCTCTCAAACAGAGGCTATATTAAATGCCTGTGACGCAGCGGCCTTGCATCTTGAAGTAAACAATATTCATCCCGCCCTCCTCGTGCTTTTTGGCGACAGCACAGCAACGATTATAGAGTTTCCTTCGCAGCGTGCTTGCCGCCGTAACTTTGGCGCCACCTGATACTTACCCTCGCCAAGCCACTATTCCATAGAAAATCTGAAATATACTTAACTTGTGTCAATCTTAAGTTTGCCTGTCGCGTTTTACTTCGTTGTTTTCTCGTGAAGAGCTTCAGAAGATCTGGAGAGGATAGAGACAGTATTCGCCGGCATTTGCGTCTAAGTTTGTGCTCTCGTGTTCCGCGATTCTCAGACAGACAAGAAGCGATTGGTCGCTTCTTGAATTGAACTCAATGTTACACTGAGACGTGCCAAAAGATGGCTTAGAATGTCTCAAGTTACACGTTAAACGTATGGCTACAAGCACCAATGAACGCCAATTATGCTCGTTTTTGTTCAAGCAACAGTGGTCTGCAAACTTACACAAGGCAATGTAACCTCACACTCTGAGAAACATAGAGACAAGAAAAAGAAAAAGAATACTTCTCCGGCACCATACCAAGACAACCTCCGTTCTAGTAACTGATGAGGACTACGTACAAAAAATTACGGCCCCGCAGGGGCGTCTGCGTAAGCAGGCGTTTGGTGTGTTGCAACACCACGTACCCAAGCACACGAGGGTTTGACCCTCCCGCGTGTAGCCGTGCGCGGCTTAGCCGTGTCTGGGCAAAGGGGGATCCTGGAGGTTGAGCCGATCCTGGGTGTCTGGACCTTTAAGGCCCCCCGGCGGAGGCAACGCACCTCTTTGGCCTCTGCGTCACATAGACGGCACCTCCAGACTGACCCACCTGGAGGAAATCGGCATTCGCCTTTTCCTGTCCCTCTATTCAATCTTTTGCTTTCCCTCTCGCTATCTCTTCTTTCCTGTCTTCTTATCACTTCTTCTCACTTCCGAATTTCTAGGCGGCAAGGGTTAACCTGGTGTATGTATCCAATCTTGGGTATGTTATATTAGGTTATAGTGGCTACGTACAACTGGCGTCTGCGTTTCCTTCCGGACTCGTGGCGTCCCCTTGTTGCGCTCGGTGGTGGGCAGCTGGCGTAGCTACCGAAACAAATGAATTCTGCATGGCTGACACGTCATTCCCCCCCCCCCCCCCCCCGCCCCTTTCCGATCGTCCTCTTTCAACAAGAGGGCGCACCGAAGAAACTTTTCAACTATTCATCCAGCGCAAAGTAACTTTCCCCCGCTACCATGTAATACACAGACAAGATCCTGAAAATACAGTCAGAACTATCTCACCTTTCATCGTATCTAAATGCCTTACCGAAGCACTAGGTGCTGGCTACAAAGTTACGAAACTGAGCAGTGGCGACCTTCTTCTTGAGGTCCGCGACACTCTACAGCATGGCAAACTCTCCAGTCTCTTAGGATTCGTAATGTGAAAATCACTATTACCCCCCACCGATCACTGAACACGTCTAAAGGAGTCATCTCTGATGAAGATCTCTTGAGCCTAAGCGAGGAAGAGCTCCTGGAGGGCTGGAAAGAACACAAGGGGATTCAGGTGCAAAGAATAAAGATCAAGCGAGACAACCAAGATATCCCAACTGAACATCTCATCCTCACCTTTGCGTCCAGCGTTTTACCAGAAACCTTAGAAACAGGATATACCAAACTTCGAGTCCGGCCTTACATCCCAAACCCACGAAGATGCTTCTAGTGTCAGAGATATCGCCATGGTTCGCAAAGCTGCCGTGGCCGACTGACCTGTGCAAAGTGTGGCGAACACGAACACGAATCCAACAGCTGTAATGGAACACCCCACTGTCCCAACTCTGATGGTGGACACGCAGCATACTGTCGAACCTGCGCCACATGGAAAAAAGAAAAAGACATAATAACAATGAAAATCAAAGAAAACATCCCTTTTCAAGAAGCGCGGAAACCGGCAGTATTGAAGCAATTGAGTCTAAACTAGAAACTTAAAACAGGCAATTCACTAACGACATTCTCGGCAAATTTCAGTTAAAGTTTCACTTCACTGGGCGTGATGATGTGGAAGTAAAAGAAAAAAAAAGCATTTGAAAACCTGGAAGCAAGCTTAAGTGCTTGAAATCTCACCATTGCGAAACGGCGGGATGAAAAATTCAAGCTTACAAGTGATAATACAAAGCTCACATTAGAGGACAAAGCACTCTCACGAAGCGTGGCTGAGCTGGAACAATACTCTAGAATGAACAGTGTTGAATACAGGGACCGTCCCCTGCACCCAAGGGAGGCGCTGCATCGCAGTCATGCACCAGTCATACGCCAGTTCTGTCGTATGTGTTCCTTCTACTTCGTTTTCGGCTTTAGCGCTTTTTCATGAAAACTGTAAAAATGAACGAACTCGGCCAAATCGAAGTATTGTTGCAAAGAACCAAAAGCGGCTGACCTTGATATTGCCCATCTAGTGCCTACAAGAGCTCAAGAGAAGAAAACATCGTAGCCAGATTCTGTGCGCGCGTAAAGAAGGACGAATTTGTCAGTAAGGCTCTTAAGGCTCAGCTACACCTCAGTGAGATCACTGTGAATGCTTTTGTTGACGGCGCCGTCCGCATCAAAAACACATGAAACCGCGAAATAACGCACTTTTTACAAAGGCGCTGGGTTTGGAATAAGAACAACACAAATGGCAATTTCTTTGAAAATGAAAGCCAGGAAAGCCGATAAAGCCAGGGTGTACCACATTGCCGATGAATCAGACCTAGTGCTCATTAAGAAATCAGCGCTTTAATTTCTGCCCGCCTGAACCCGTTTCTTCCATCATGGCATAATGACGAAGAGTGACTTAGATGACTTGCTTCAGAAAGTTACTCTCTTAACCATTTCAATGCGCGCAGCCTGCGCAAACACTACGATGACTTCCAGAACCTGCTTTCAAGCCTTCGTTTCACCCTTTCAATGATTGTTGTCTCAGAGGCATGGTTTAGCAAACTGGATAAAAACTTGCTTTTTAGCTTCATGTAAATCAGAGTATACCGACAGACTCGCCAGTAACAACGGTGGAGGAGGTGTTCGTATCTGGAGTGGAATCCCATACAAACGCAGACTAGACCTCAGGCTAAATACATAAAACTGCGAATCAGTTTGGTTGGAATTTCATCCTTTCTCAAAACCCATAATAAAAATTTCATCTTTGGTTGCGTTTGCTGTTAACCTTCTTCCTGAGCTCCAGATATTTGTATTTCTCTCGAAAATATAATGACAAAGTTATCCATGCAGAACAAAAGTGTCATAATTACGGATGGATGAATGAATGAATAGAATTTACTGATAGGAAAGACTGAGAGGTCGACCTGAGCTAGTGCGCTCTAGTCTGCTACTCTGCACTGGGGTAGAGGGAAGGGGAGTGAAAGTATTGGGATGGATGATGATGATAAGAGAAGTGTTGAGTGCTTATGTACATGAGACAGTTGTCCCATAGAGCCGCTCGTCGAGCTTGGTGTCCTGCAGAAACTTCAACATACTTTTGTTGCACGCATTGAAATTGCAGGGTCAGGCCGTGGGCCGAGGATAGCTTCCTCCGACAGTAGTTGTCTGCCAACGCTGGCTAGGAAACTGTCTAACGTCCTTCGCTCCAGCATATATGCTGAGCAGTCGCACAGTACGTGTTGCAGTGTTTCGCACATCTGGCAGTGTTCATAATCAGGGCTGTTCGATTGGCCGATGAAGTATGCGTAGCGACGGGTGAAAGCAACGCCGAGCCGAATCCTCTGTAGCAATGATGTTTTGCTACGTATAAGCTTCGGGGACAAACAGAATTTACCGTCTGGGTCAATCATATGTAGACGTCTGTGAATGTTGTCATAGTGGGCTCTGTAAGCCTTTGTAAGGTCCTGCATGATCATAGAGTTGGTGTCAGGTCGCGAGTAGGCAATCCGTACTTCATCAGAGGAAGAAGAGGCCGATCTTGCCTCACTGTCAGCGAGTTCATTGCCAAAAACACCACCATGGCTAGGCGCCCATTGAAAGGTGATCACGTGGCCACTTAACTCGGCACTGTGATGAAGTTCGACGATTTCCAGCACGAGCAGATAGTATGGTCCTTTCTTTAAAAAAGTATTTTAGCGCCTGTAGCGCTGATTTGGCATCGCACAATATCGTCCATTTATGGGGTGTCTGCGTTCTCATGATTACGGATAATATGAACATAACCTAATGCAGTCATCCCTCAGCTCCTTCAGTTATTCATCCTGTTTTCATGGTTTTGGTTATTAATGTGTTATTAATGTCCCTACTCGCTCAGTTCCTCCGGTTTCCAGTACTCTATTGATCACGCATTGTCAAATATTTTGAATCCACCTAATGCGGGAATACTTGAAACTGATATTACTATTTTCTCGTCTTTCTGCACACTATATCTGCGCACTATTCTTATACAAACACTTACACCAAACTTCATAAAAAGAAAGGCATTCTGAGAACCTCTATCTCATATTGACTGCTATTTCGTTCTTCACACCAACGATCCGCAGGTTCTCGCGTTTTCTGAGAAACCTGGAATCACTCTAAGATACGCAAATGCAAACGTAAGTAGCGACACCTCAAAACCCATGCGTCACTGATAGTCTGCTAAAAGCCATGCACACACACAAATAAGGCCCTTATTGAAAAGCAGAAAGACAACCATTGAATACAACCCTACGTACGCGGTAGGAGAAATTCTACAACTCACTTTCTGCTCAGCTTTAAAAAAATTCAGTGATTCCACTTTATATATATGGGTGACCAGCGGAGCTGTGTATATGTGCATAATTATAACCGGGTGCTATGGCCACGTGATGCGCATGCTTCTCCAGTCCGTCAACGTGGCTCTACGCGTCGTCGTACAGTGTGATTAATCGCGTCTTGTACTTCTACTGAGAACATATTGTCACGCGCTAACACAAGAGTAAGTGACAGCACGATCAGCCAGAGACGAAAAATGCCAAGCACTGAGCGACGGTTCTCCAGCTGGTGCGGGATCTTCGACTTCGTCGTCTTCTTCGCCGTTTTACTGGGCACGCAATGCTGAATGTTCGCTGGCTCAAAACACCAGGTGGCATTATTCCCCCTCCCTATGAAGCATCGACTCGGTGCTCAAACACAAGACGTACACGGAAAGTATGCACATTAGGTAAGACTTTAAAAAAGGGGGAAACGCGCTAGCACACATACGGGCATGCACACGATGAAAAAAAAAAAAAGGGTTTTGTCGTCGGGAACAAAAAAAGAAAAAAAAAAACACTTCGTAAACACGACAGCAAAAAAAAACAGAAGTTTGTTTCGCCAGTAGACTTAACATCACCGTGCAAAATACGGCTTGAGGCGGACGACATGTACAGTCTCTGCGCGTGGTAAACGGCGCTTGGGCGATGGTAGGTCTTCGTCTAGAACCACTTCATAGCTCACGTCGCTTACACGCCTTAGTACTGTGTGTGGTCCGAAGTACTTGCTCAGGAGTTTCTCGCTGAGGCCTCGCCGTCTAATGGGGGTCCAAACCCAAACTTGGTCACCAGGCTCATAGGTAACTTGCCGATGGTGAAGATTGTACCTTATGGCATCTGTACACTGCTGCTGCCTTATGTGTAAACGGGCCAGTTGACGTGCTTTCTCGGCACGCTGAATGTACTCCTCGACGTCAGGAGCTAACTGGTCGAGCTGATCGATGTCTTAATATGGAATCATGGCGTCTAGCATAGTTTGAACATCTCGACCATAAACGAGGCGAAACGGCGTAAATCGTGTAGTTTCTTGTGTGGCAGTATTGTCCGCAAACGTTACGTACGGCAGGATTTCGTCCCACGTTTTGTGCTGCACATCGACGTACATAGAGAGCATGTCTGCCAGTGTTTTGTTCAGTCTTTCTGTCAAGCCGTTAGTCTGAGGATGGTATGCAGTGGTCTTTCGATGGCTCGTGTAACTCAACTTCAAGATGTCGTCCAGAAGCTTCGCCGTAAATGCCGTCCTTCGGTGAGTAATGATGAATGATGGTGCGCCATGCCGAAGCACAATGTGATGCATAAAAAACTGGGCAACTTCAGATGCTGTCCCGTGTGGTAGTGCCTTCGTCTCAGCGTAACGCGTCAAGTAATCAGTTGCGACAATAATCCACTTATTGCCGGAGGAAGACAAGGGAAATGGTCCAAGAAGGTCCATTCCAACTTGATCAAACGGCGTACGCGGTGGGTCGATGGGTTGTAGAAGGCCTGCAGGCTTGAAGGGAGGTGACTTTCGGCGCTGGCATTCACGGCATCCTTTCACGTAGCGTTTGACGCAAGCAGGCAGTCTAGGCCAGTAGTACAGTTGCCGTACCCTGTCCAGAGTCCTTCAGTAACCCAAGTGAACAGATGTCGGCTCAGTGACCAGTGTCGACCAGTGTCGGCTCAGACCAGTGACCAGAGAAGGCGATATCTTCTCAATATCGTCTTGTACTTCACCATTTCTTTCATCTTTCTATGGAATCTTCCGCAGCATCTTCTAGTCAACGCGCGCATTATGATATTTGTATGATGGAAGGTTCACCAGAACGTCGAGCCAGGCCTTTACATTGCCATTCTTCACGGGACCCTTCTTGTAACTGGGGAAACTCAGCTGAGGACAAAGCTGTTTTTTCCAAGATGCAGACGACACTTTTAATGCAACAGACGAAAATAGAGACATATAAAATAACCACTCATTGAAAAACTCATCATTAGAAACAAAATACAATGAGAGCTATAACAGATGCCACAGCAGTCGAGATGGGGGCAGAATGTGAGTGTGAGCGTGCACGCAATAGTTGAACGCGGGGGGGCGGAGACGAGGCTTCGAAAAAAAGTGGCGTTCGTGTCACCACAATGTCGATGTAGTTGCCCGATGAGCCAACGACAAGGCTTGGAGGGGCGACGCAGGTGGCTTGGTGGCACGGGCCGGTGGAGGCGGCGCCTCGGCCTGGTAGCTGGATGCAATTTCAGGCCCGTAGCCCGACTGCTCGCAGTCTGCCTGCGGGCGCAGAAATTCGCACGCCTCGGGTAGACTAGTTCGCCGGCCATGCTCGGGAAGAGTAGCGACGCCTGGAAACGAGATGGTGACGGGCGAAGCCCTGGTGGCTCAGCTCCGTAAACCCGCGACCCTTTTTCAGCTCCAGATCCTGTGGCTTATCTTCACCATTGCACCGATTCCTCTCTCCCCCTCTTGCGTGAGCGCGACTTCGTTTTCTGCCACCTTGGCCGGTTTCTATTTTCCTGATTGCCACCTGGGAACTCTGTACACTTTACCGTTTGTGTCACTTCCTTTTTGTTTTACATTTATGCGCCGCGCGTTCGTGTTCATCACGCTCCTCGACGTCGTCGTCTTCCATGCAGCACTGAATTTGCCTCCGCGCAAGCGATCTGTTGTCATCTTCTTTCTCTTCTTTCGCCATGGCACTGTTTCACGCGCTTCACTCATCACAAAGAGACGGAACTTGATGAGTGCTTCGACGGCCATGTCGTCATCGACGTACCGTGGAAGTCTTTGAACCGTCACTTGAACGTCAAAGGGCACGTTGATGACCTGCTCCTTGATTCGGAACTGCACACCCGCGTGCGTCAAACGTCTGATTCACATGAAGTGAAGGCGAGGCGAGACTAGCCGTTCCTCCACAACGTCGAGCTTCGCAAGGTGCGTCTGCACGGGTGGATTCACGTAACCGTTCGTCGGCACCCTTCGAGAGAGCATCTCCACATGTACCAAACGGGCGAAAGTCGGACACGCACTAGTCAGGGGAACACCGCATTAACACATTCAACGCACGCTGCCGCGTCTTTTCGTCCGTCACGAGGGCGATCGTACCAACGTCATTGTCAAACCACAGTCCGTCACACACGTTGCAACTGACGCGGAAGTTGCGGTCCAGAAAATCTCGTTGGAACCTGGCATTCGCACTCTTCAAGCGATCGACGTTGACACATTTGCACCGAAGTAACTAGGCAGCATTCTCCGCCTTGCGTTATGACTCGTCTTGTCTGGCGACCCGATAACTCTTGGCGTTTGCAGCACGAGCTTTGTCGGCATTCTGTGCCCCCCGCCGTTACCGCACACATTTCCGGTTCTGTTCCGGCCGTTGCTCTTTGAACACGCAGTGTTCTTCCACAGTTCGGACGACACGTGGCCTACCCATTGTAAGGGTGAAACGGAACCGAGAAAAACTCCGTCGTTCTCTTGTAGAGTCTCACCCACTACAGACTTTTAACCCCTTAATCAGTGGCTCATACACCGCCGCCCCTGAACGCTGCCCACATGATGATACTTTATACACACGCACATCACGAAAGGCTGCTAACTAGCCTAAGGCAGCTCCAGTCTTTAAGGTGAAACCAAATGTTATGCACAAACGATACTTAAATGCGGTTGTGTTCCAAAAAAAAAAAAACTTGTAGACAAGGAGCTCACAACATAGCCAAGATATCCCACGATGGCCATACCTATATACCCGCCGTGGTTGCTCAGTGGCTATGGTGTTAGGCTGCTGAGCACGAGGTCGCGGGATCGAATACCGGCCACGGCGGCCGCATTTCGATGGGGGCGAAATGCGATAGCACCCGTGTACTTAGATTTAGGTGCACGTTAAAGAACCCCACGTGGTCGAAATTTCCGGAGTCCTCCACTACGGAGTGCCTCATAATCAGAAAGTGGTTTTGGCACGTAAAACCCCATAATTACAAATACATTACAATACCTATATAAAGCCACTTATGGTTGCAGACGCTTACATCGATGTTTTCGTGCCTGATATCTCCACTCAAGGAGAACAGAACTCGTATACATCAAAGCGCCATCCACAATCATTTTATATGTTTCTAAATAATGCTGACGAAATGGTGTTAGATAGCTAGCGTGGGGCCGGACAACAATTATGCTGGTCCCCCGTGTCAAATTAATTTCTAAATCAATATAAGTTGTTCTTCCTTCAACATAAGTTGTTGAGAAATAATTGTCCTCATGTTTAAAACAGGCACATTTTAGGGATACTCCAATTTTTAAAGAAAGGCAATCGCTCTGTACTTTTTACTACAGGCCAATCTGTGTTTTACTCTTCTTTATCGAGGTGATGGAGAAAAGAATCGGAAAACGATTGATGGAACATTTCAACTAATTTATTATTCTTCCACCTGGCCAAATTGCATTTCCATTCGGTTACTCTGCTCACCTAGCACTTGTATAGGTACGTCACCACTAGCGGCAAAATTGCGCGGGCATGGGTGCCTGGGCATGAGTGTGTCCCCGGAAACGAGCGCGTTAATGCGCATGTCCAAGGTCTTTCCCTCCGGACCCTGGACGACCAATCAACCAACCTCATGGAAAAACGAGAAGAGGGGATCTTCACCTACCACCAGATTACAGGGATGGTAGACGAGATTTACCTCCCCCTCACCATTTCCTTACCCCCATCAGAGGTCAATGTAGCGCCAGATACATACCAAAGCATTTATTTCTCCCTATCTGGCACATTCATTTTACCCTGGTCTCCATAATCCACAATGTACCACAAGCCGAGCGCCCCGGGCAGATCTTTTCCACTGCCAGTGAAGCTGCCCCACGCCCATGGCGGTAGCGCCTACTCCCAACGCTTCCTTTTCCACGTGGGAGGCCGCCCTTCGGGCCACTTGTTCGGATGACCAGCTCTCACTCTAAGAACAGCTTACACCCTTTGGCGTGCCCCTTTCGCCACACAACAATAATCGTCATCTGCCTTGATGCGTTTCCTTTCTTTAACGTTGCGAGCCCGGAACTTTCCAGTAACGAAAGGCACGCGCATTATCAGAAGGGGCACTCCAAAGGGTGTAAACTGCCCTATGCTGATAATGCGCGTGCCGTTTGTTACTGGAAAGTTCCGGGCTCGCAGCGTTACAGAAAGGAAACGCATCAAGGCAGATGACGATTATTGTTGTGTGGCAGAAGGGGCACGCCAATGGGTGTAAACTGTTCTTAGAGTGCTGGCTGGTGGACCGTGCCTGCCTAGAGATGTCGGCCAGGGCCAGTTTTACCCATCCATCCATCCACTGCCGCGACACGCCTAGCGCGGCCAGCGTCTGCGCGGCAGATGCGCACAGGCGAGTTCGGAATCGCATTTTGTGGGACGCGTCCGCAACGGTTGGCGTACCGAATTAACTCGTCCCATTCGATACTTATCGCGGAAAGGCGCGTTCTGTTCCATAGTATTTCTCACTATATTACCTAGAGGGAAATCTGGCGCTGCTGCACTGTGGTATGCACGGAGGAAGGAAACTCAGGAGAGGCCCTGACGTCACGCTTTGTGAAGGTAAACTGAAGCCGGAAGTTGGTGTTCCTCATGGCGTTGCTCCGCCTATCGGGCCAGCTCTCCTCTCTTGCTTGCATTTCTCGCGAAACCACGCCGTGCTGCGCGCAACTGTGGTCCTCGGACGCGCGCGCTCTGCAGCAATACAAACAATCGTTAGCACGTTAGCATGTTTCCGCCAAAGAGGACAATACTTCCCGCGGATATTCCTTTGTCCGTTGCCATTGCCGTGGTGCGGTACATTGCGTACAGCGTTGCATGCGCGTTCATTTCACGAACTTTAGTTTCTCGTGTCCCACCTGGCCACAGCAAAATCCGGAAGAGCACGGTCTAGCTAACGCAGCGCAACAAAACACGGAGACCAACGCGAACTTGCCCGCACAGCGCCTTTGCCACGGTACGAAACCGACGGAGCAAAGCGTGTGAGCGCATAGAACCAAAACAAAGCCGCCATTGTGACCCGAAAGGCGTGGCCGCCACGGCAAAGAAATAAAAAATCAGCAAAAAAGAGGAGAACCCACTACGTCTTTTCCTTCACACTTTTCTCCTAGCGCGCGGAGGGGGTAGGGCCTCTCCTCAGTTTCCTTCTTTCATGGTGGTATGCATGGGAATGCCGGTGTATTGTGTCTTCGGATTTGTATCGTTCTCGGATAGCCAGGCAAGCCGCGTTCCGTCTGTCACGGTGATTAATTTTCTATTAAAACAGCACGTAAAAAGCTATGAGAACTTGTTATTGCATATACAATTATATGAAACGTAATAAGTATCAGCGGGTCGCTAAATTTGGAGGACAGACAACAAGGTTCGTTCCCGCTTTGGAACAGTTTGTCATCTGTTCTTGCTTGCCTACGCTTGTTTATGCATTGTAGGTGAGTAAACTTCACTGGAAGATGTAGTATGCGCGAGTGGAGAGCTTTTATGAAGATTTTACTGTAAGAGCGCCTTCTTTGTCTAGCCATATCCACGTTTTAGACGAAGCCTCTGACAACACGAGCCATCAGAAGCCTCACACTCGTCATACCGTCATTTCCATGACGGCACAACGCCTCTTAGGAAACTCCTATAAACGGTGGCTCCTGATTTCCCTCTAGGTGTTATAGTGAGAAACTATCTCTATGTTCCGTTCTGTCGATTTCGTCTTTCATCGGAGGTATTGCGGATCTAGGAGTGGCTTCGCAGTGGAAACCTTTTCGGAGACAGTCCGCACGATATGCCTGTTAATACGAAAAATACAATGTCGATTTCAAGTACAAGGCATGTCGAATGCGGACGAGGAGGCGCCGGTGAATGTGATCACTATGGTACTACTTTGTTCTTGTGTGACGCCGACGTTTCCAGAAAGCGGAGGAGAAGGCTTTAGGTGCTCCCTATCTGGCGGTACCGGGAAACTGAGAGACAGGCACACACCCTGTTTTCACGCCTGCACGAAACCCCTTGTACTTGAAATCGACGTTTGATTTGTCATACTAACAGGCATACTCGCGGACTGTCCTCGTAAAATCTTCTATTGCAAAGCCGCTTCGATTTCCTCGTTTCGACAGCGGTATGGGAAGGCTTGACGAAAAGGGGCTTTTCGGCTGGACACGGATTCTGAGATTTTATGGCGTGGATGTCCCTGCTTGATCTCAGATGCCCTAAATTACGGTTCTTCGCTTGTGAGACAGGTGACGCCAGAACTGCGCGGCTCGCTTCTGATTGGTGCTCGCTTGGCGGCTGCCGCCAAATGTGGGTCTCGCGTCCATTCATGCAGTTGCCGCGAGTCGCTGCCGCTTTTCGTGAGTCTTGTCGTTCGCGACAGCATCGATTGCCACCCTCGCAGGCGCCGCGTGTGTTCTTGTCACTGGTGTGAACGTACCTTTATTGACCAATAAAAAAGCCATTGCTGACGGTAAATTTGCCAGAGTATTATTTGTAGTAGTTCCAAAGGCATTTGATAGCATTGAACACGAGACGTTAACACAATGTTAAACAATTACCACAATGTTAAACTAGATTCAACAAATATAATAGGTCCTCGTTTACTGCTACTACGAAACTAGTTAGAACACAGATACCAGGTTCTTAGTGTTACTAGTGCTTATTGTAAACCCAAAATGATTAATTTAGGCATACCACAAGAATCCATTTTGTGCCCTTTACTTTTTTAGTTATGTTATTGATCTACCTAACTACCTCGCATCTTTAAGGCTATATATATTGTATGCCGATGACACAACATTTATTAAATCTGGTGAATTTTAGACAGCTGCACTAACCAGACTTAATGGTCGTGTTCATAAATTGTTAGAATGGTGTAAAATGAATAGACGTACCAATAATCTCACTAAAAGTAATTTTTTTCTTTTCTCAACCCAAATTTAATGTTCACTATGCCTTACGCCCATTTTAGTCGGGGACCGTTTATAATCGGCAAATGAAGAATCCACATACTTACGTGCTAAAATTGACTGTAACCTAAACTTTAAACAACATACAACTGATATCAAAAAGAATCTAACACATAGAATACGCATTCTCATTAGGTGACGTCCATTCTTCCCACGACCTGTGGGAAGAAGTCTATTTCTCGCTTCTACCCTCTCGCCTTATTTACTGCATAAACTCTTTGGGTAGCAAGTGAACTACTCACCTAAGACTGATACAAACTATGCAGCATGAGGCAATTAATATAATCACGTGGAGTCCACACACCGCCAATGCGAAACAGTTACCACAAGCACAGGATGCGCCTGCATATATCGGAACTTTGTCGAGTGTTATCGATGCTTCTATGCGTTTTCTGTTGCCAACGAACCTTTTGCAATGTGCTTGTATGCGCGTCGTAAATTGCGTAGTACTTTCTGGAAGTCACGTGAGAACAGCTATAGCTCTGGAACGTGCAGTGATTCTTGTACAAACCCCGACGCGCTTGATCCGCTATTCAGGTTTCGACGTTCGCTGGCTGCGGTCTCCGCTATCGTTGTGCTATCGTTGTGCATTCAGTGCAGCTTACTATTGTGGGCATCAGCTCGCCCAATAAAGAGCACGTTCACACGTCGTAATGAAACGTCGACCGGTGCGAGGATGCCCCAATACCTATGTGTTTACTAAGTTTTCTCGCTCTCTCCCCTTCCAACTTCCAGCGTGCGTCACTCGAACCCTCGTGCTTAGGCGACGCTGCTCCTCTTTCCGCTCACAACCCGATTCCTAGGTGCAGCGTCCGACGCGGAACACCTCTGACGTGATCGCTGCACCGTAGCGCGTATGTTGGGAAAGCGTGGAGTCATGCGTCTGCGTGGTGCTCCCAAGCGAGATAGAGGACGATCCCGTCGAGGCGTCAGCCCCACGATCGCGTCCGCCTTCATGGCGCGTCGCGGCCCGACTGTCCGTGCCGACGACGACGTTTGGCTCGCGTAAATCGTTTCTCCCTCCGAGATACCGAGTTCTTTAGTTCGCTCCGCTTGCTCACGCGCACGTTTAGTCTTTGCGTGACTCTAGAGCATGCCTAGCGAATGAGTGGGCAGCTTGAACGGGGTGCGATAACGCTATCGCGTTCCACTCTTGAAGGCGAAGCTTAAGCGCCTTTCAAGTTTTTTCCTACAGCATCAATCCGTGTTACAAAACTAAAGTCCTAATACAGACTTGTTTAGAAATGATTTATTTCGACAAGACACGATACGAACACTGAGTCATAATCACGGCACGATTCCACCGGGACGATAACATGTAACAAAAGAAACACAGCACGTTTTCAACGTAAGTAATGTCCGAGTCCTCGCGCACCAACATATAAACACGTATACCCACGGAAAGGCACAGTTACACATAAACTAAATGCCAAATGTACAAAATGATTTTCAATATATACAGTCTACACAATGGTTATGTACAACGATGATGTGGTAAACACTTTACACAATTTTGAAGTGATGTGCACGAGATGTGTATATACAAAAATTATCATGTATACGAGAGGACACACACACAGAAATCACGGGCACCCGCATTCTGTGTGCATTAAATTAATACTTCTGATGGTCTGGCTACAAGAACTAGGCTGGACGAAAATTCAGCTATACGCGTCCATCAGCCACCGACAGGAAACGACATGACCACTGTCGAAGGAACTCTTCTTCTCCAAGGAAGAACGACTCCTCCGACAGAAACGACAGTAGCTCAGAGTAGAGCCTCTCCATAAATGGAAACAGAGCGCGGTGACGACGTCCCGTGGCAACTGCCTCGCACCGGTTAAGCCATAGACAGAAGGCTCCCGCAGCAATTAAAAGTCGCGCGAAGCGGCCACGTGAGCAGTGACCAGATGTAATAAAGCGGTTAACTCCAAGACCACGAAAACCAGTATGCACGGCCCTCCAAAATATCCTGGCAACGACGCATTGCAGCAGTACATGTCTATTGGATTCTTGAAGGGGGCAATTGGGACACTGCGAAGATGGGACAACGCCCCACAGCTCAAGCCTGTCCCGAGTTGGAAGCACTTGCCACCCTAGACGCCAGATGAAGTCGCATAGGTGGCCAGGCAAAAATGACGCCGTTATCGCATCCCACGACACATTATTGGAACGTGCGAGGCGCGCTGGGGGAACTAGAGGAAGCAGTAAGGCTGGCATAGTATCTACTACACGGTTTTGGAGAACGTCTACATCGGGACATACCTGTTGTATGTGGCGATAAAATGCCACGGCCGTACAGTAAAATGTAGGTGCGTTTCACACTTGTGGTCTGTGATTTCAGTATACGCCCGGTAACATGTAGCGAATTTTCGTGCCAAGCAAATAGCAAGCGAGTTCACGCGCTGGACACTGATCATGCTGTAACAGACGGAGCAGAAATTGCAGAAGAAGCAGCCGGCAGCGGACAGACTGAACTCGACAAATACGATTGGTGTTCATAGAGCCAAATGTGCATCCGCAGACAAGCTATAATGCCTAGCCATTGTGCTTGCTCTGCCTACTCCATCCACTTCTGCCTTAATATATAATTATGATCAAGGCTAGCCGAGACACAGAGAAACATTTATGTAGTACTTCATACTTTACTTAGATTTTTATGTCAAGCATTATCAAATATGACGTAATAGTATGTCTATAGAGTTGTGTCATTGAAGTTATCGCTCCTGGTGGGTGTCGAAAGAAGGTGTAAATTCAAGGAAGTCACGTATTTAGTAATTGTTATAATTACATTCGGATGGTTGTTTGAGAACCTAGTTAAAGAGGATCGAAAATGTTTCAGGTGTTCTTAGCTATCTCCTAAGAGACACGAAGGCAAAAGCCTTGTAAAGCCTACTGTTTTCCACATTATTCCACCTTAAATTTTCTTAATCCACCTTAATTCACTTCATTCGATCTTAATCCCCTCAAAGTTGTCTTAATACAGATTAATTCAATTTAATTGACCGTTTTACGGTTTATTCGTTTTAATCCAATCACTAATTTATCAATAATTAATTTTGCAGATCATTAATCATCTCTTGCGCACGGATAGACATGCTTTGATTCGCTTCTGGCCTTCTTTGGGTCACGTGATGTGTGCAGTACCTCGCAACGCGACGTTGAAACAGAGATCTTAGGCATTCGCCAGAAAAGACTTTCAAGCTATGTTACCAGAACATCCAAATAAAGGAAGGGATGAGCTTGCTCCCTTATTCTATATGAAGAGTGCCTATCCTGGCAGTAACGCTTAATTGGTCTTTTACCCAATATTTAGGGCGCTGCCGCTGTCCTTTAAAATTGCCACCCGAATACGCTAGTTAAACGTCACAGCAAAGTTTCGGCAGAATGGCGAAGCATTGATAGCGGTTGCAAAGCATAAGACGACTATACGAGGTAGGTTCGATGTTTGAGCAGCCGTTTCAATTGCAATAAGATTGCGCTTGTTAGTGAAATTATCAAGAATGATAGGACATGCCTAAGAATAGACGATAAAGCCGGAATGATATAGCCGGCTAAATAAGGTACGAGGATGCGGAGGTACAGTTTTAACCTAATTCCCTTTTCGCTGTTTCACTCGAATCGAATGCCATCGTGCGCCCTGTGTTCATCCTGATTGAAGGATTTGTGCTTAACCAGGTTACCTATGTGCACGCTTACCACAATCTAATTTATCCTATCGGGGTTGACCGATTGGTAGATTGGTACGAATCCGTAGGCAGGAACTGCGCGATAGAGAAGCGCGTGGGCTGCCCAATTTTGCTTTCGCTATAAAACCAGCTCGTAAACAGACATTACCTTTAATGCCTGTGATCCAGTGGCTGTGCGCCTCGAAGTAAGTATAATTCACCGCATCCTATTCGTGTTTTGTGGCGACAGTTCTGCGAGGAATATGGAGATTGACTCGCAGCCTAGTTGCCGCCACCATAGCCCTTGCGTCTCACGATATTAACCCGCACCAAGCCACTACGCGAAGGCAAATATAATATATAGTTTACTTTTGTCAATTTTTTGATTGTGTATTGTGTTTACTTCGCTGATTTATAGCAAAGAGGTGCACTAAATTTGGAAATGTTAGAGGCAGTGTTCCCAGTGATTGTGTCAATTATTTGTGTTCTCCTGTTGAGCAGTTCTCAGACAGGAAAGGAGCGATTTGTCACTAGCATACTATTTGACGTGTTGCCCTGATGAATGCTCTTCAATTAAAGGGCTTACGTATTTCCATTGCTAATTGAACTGTACTTTGCATGAACAAAAACAACTATTTCACGTATATTCATTTTAGACACGTGAAATAGCACTATGTAAACCGAATGCATTACATGTTATTGAGGGCGTCTAAAAATTACTTTCTGTGTCTTGATCTGCAAGTTCCACGCTAAGGCTACAAAGAGCAATGACCGCCGATCTTATGCTTCTGTGTATTGATGCAACAAGTGGCCGGAAACATAAAACAAAGAAGCTCACACTCTGTGAAGCTCATGGAGGCAAAAAATGGAAAATACATTACTCTTGCACACTACCATAGACACCTAGTCTTACTGTGAGATGGCCTAAGTAAGAAAAATGACGCCGAAACAGAAGTCGCGTAAGAAAGCCGCCTTCCAATTCTTCCGCCATCTCGCAGTGACGTCGTAAATTTTCCCGACGACGTCTGTTCGGGGCCAGCTCATTTTTTTATCGGTATCGATGGGCAAATTTGTATTGTAAAAGAATCAGTTTGTGAGGTTAGCGAGTTACAAGAACATTTTCTGCCCTGCAACGCCTCAACCACAAAAATATGCTTTTGAAATCTGTGACGTCCCAACTACCTATACCAACACCTGGTGTTTATAAGCTCAACTGAGAAAGTGGAAATTTGACTTCATTTTATATTGTAATAATGAAACTACGGCCACGAAATAACCAAAAATGTAGTTTTGCAGAATTACTACTCGGTTAAACCAAATGTAAGGCCTATTGGAGTGTTCTTTTAAGAATACGTAAATGGAAAATGGGTCGTGTCAATAAACCAAGAAAGTCATCTTAAACACAACATCCTGAAACAAGGATACTAACTCCTAGAAATTGAATACCAGACATAGTTTGAGGACGCGTCTATGGACCAGCTCAGAATGAATGGGAGAAGACGACCAGGTCCAATGGTGATCGTTTAAGCTGCCGCTGTGTAATTTAATATATCCATGAGCAGTGAAATATTTCACTATTGGTATGCACCGTTTTACGCAGCGCATTAAAAGCATCTTCTAGAGAAGAGGACTATGAAGCGTTTGCCGTTTCGTGTTGGTAGGTGGGAGAAGGCAACGAGGAATTGTGCCAATTGGTTCCTTGATTGGTCCTTGGGAAAACAAAAAGAGAAAATAAACTTTAAGTTTGGAAACGCTAATTATAATGTGACCTGTACCAAATGAGCACGCCTATTAGATGCTTCGGTATTTTGTGTTAAGATGCGGTGTTCAATAATATTTGTTGGTGTTCGTTGCGTTTGTTTCTGCCATCAAAAAAAGTAGGATTACAAGTTCATTAATACGATTACCAGTATGTTACCAGTCCATTACCAGACCATTTCAAGCAGTACCAAGGTTAAGCACTGCCGTGAAGGCGTTTCAGAAAGCTGCCGTCGTCAAGAGTGCAGAGAACGGTGTTGGCCTGCGTCCAAAAATAAATATTGTTGAGCATTCACAGCTGAGACCAGTGTGTGCACTTCGGTTTGGTTTTCCCGCAGCTGCTCAGCAGGGAAGTCCATGCTTATGTGCAGAGTGCTTAGGCAAGCTGCGGAATCCGAAACGCTGCCCTGGCTCCGACAGAGCCGTTTGAGCTCAATTTCGTGAGTCCGCTTGGCGTCGTCGCCGTTTCAATCAAATGCAATGCGCGTCTCTGGAAACTTTAATCATTGACCACCTGCCACGCATGCGCGTTGACATTACGAATTGAATTGTCGAGTTTTACGTGCCAGAAGCACGATTTGATTATGGGGCACTTCGGAGTGGGAGACTCGGGATTCGTTTTGACTGCTGGGAGACATTTAACGTGTCACATTGCACGGGACACGGGCGTTAAACCTCCTTAGAGCGCGAAAGTTGCCGGATGCAGATTTGCATTTGAGCTGTATATTGAGCCTCAAAAGATGAGATGAAATTTGTTTCATGCACCGTGAATAACTGAACAAACACATTTATCAACTATAGGGCGACTTATTGTACGGTCGATCATGAAATAAATGTCGGAAGAGGAACACTAAGAGCAGTTAATAGTGCGATAAACACGTAAGAGCACAGCGACACTTAGAAGAGGCAGGTACAATACGAACCATTTAAATACACATGCCAGCTGCGTCAACACCATTCAGCGGCGATTTGAAAAATTAACCTGACGTCCGTACGACTATTTCATCTGGAGGGATTTAGATAAAATTCTACAGGTTCACAATGCCACAGCTATTAAGATAGAAAACTTGCATAAAATGTGAACGCTTGCTGCTGCAACCTGCGCTCAACTCTGTCGGCAATAACGGCATCGGGCTTATCTTAGAATGCTTCCCTATATTTTGAGGCGAAAGCGTCAAATGGCCCATTGAGCCAAAAGACTGGCGTGGTATGTAGCAGTGGAACAAAAACTTTGACGACACACCGCGAGTGGCTTTCGCACGCTCGTGACGCTGGCTCTCACTTGCTGGCTTGGGCTGCACGCACCGCTATGGGGTCTGAACCGGCTACGTCGTCGGCAGCCGCAGCCTCGGAAGTACACAAACGTGGCCAGCCACTTTAGCACACCCCAGACGAATCAAGCGAACGGAATAACGCAGCCCTACGAGAGAAGAGGCAGAGGGTTAAATGCACCTTTGCCGTAAACTCTCCGAATACATGGTGGGTGGAACGTTCATTAAGGAAACATTACTCGTATCGCAAAACTCCAAGGACCGCTCAGCGGTGTTCTATTGGACAAAAATGCTTTCGCCTTCGCAAGTCATAGAAAGTGGATAGTTATGAATGGATTGGAGTGGACTTGATAGTTATGAATGGAATGGAGTGGACAAGTCATGAATGGGATAGTTACAACCGTGTGCAGTGAAATGACAACGCATAAAGCGTTGCAAGGGACTTTCCAAGGCGATGTTGAATTTTTCTGCATCTGCGATGGCAGCAATGGAACAGGGAAGGTTGTTCAATTTGTTGCATGCTGTCGCGAGTCAATAATCATGATATGAGTTAGTGTGACACGGTGGCAAGCTTGCTTCGGAAATGTGTATTGAATTCAGCTGGAACCTGGGCATTCAACTCTACAGGCGATAATGGCATCGGGCTCATCTTAGGATGCTTGGAATATGTATAAATGTAGTATTCATTTCATCAGGACGTATGATGCACGTCGTAATCAAATGACCAGTTCCTGTCTCAATTTCCTTCTCTTTACACGATCTGTTTACATAATCGTTTCGTTCATTTAAGCATTTACCGTTACGGAGGGGCGGCGACTTATCGGTTTAAATCCGTTCCAATTTCATTATGAAATCTTAACCCACTTAATATGTGACAAGCGATGTTCAAGCATATTGACGGGGATTTGGTTCGAAGAAGGGAAAGAAGACAAAAATTTGGTTTACTCTTGTGCTTTTTGCGTAAAAGAAACAATAAATATTACTGTTCGGTTTGAGAAAGATATTTTATTAAATAATTGGAATGTGTTTCTCTTGAAATTACACACACACAACAACAAGCAAATAAACTCAAGTATAAAGAGGCACAAAAGCAACCACCACTAGGCAGTTCGCAGTGGCATGAGGGGAAGTGCTGCTAGCCGCGTTACTGCCGTTGCTGCTCGATAATGCCTGGAATGAGACCGAAGTAAAACCATCGACGCTTATATGTTGCAAGTTTCTCTGTCTGTTTTGATAAGACCACACCGTATGCACCACGGTGTGGTATGTGCACAGCTACTTCTCCGAAGGAGCGTCGATTTTTGTGTTGGCGGTACGCTTGGCTGTAGCGCCATTCAGAAGGCTGCCGTGGCTACACCATACACCCAGTTTAGCTGAGCGTGTGTCCGCTTGGCTTTTTCGTTTTTGCAGCCAAACGCACAGCAGCTTTCTCGAGACCTACAACACTCGGCCATGAATAGGCTGGATGCCGTGACAGCGGGACGGTGACGCCGACTGCGTGAACGAACTACTCTATGTGTAGCTTATGCGTATTCCTTCCAAATGAAACAAAGCGAGTAATTCTGGCAAGAAATCATTGATAACTTGTCCAACATGACCGATCCGACTTATCGAAACTGAACTCGGGCGCTGGTGCTTCGGACTGTCAATGGAGCCAATGTCCCTACGTGCTGATAACACACGTCATAATGGCTAACCACCGTGGTTAGTCTCAGTATACCATATATTTCTGCCTAAATAGATAATTATTGTGCAAGCCAGTCAAGAAAATGGCAAAAAGCGATATGGATACTTCATGCTTCCTTTAGGTTCTTTAGTCAAACGTCACTAAATTTTACTAAAGTGTATACCTGAAGTAATGCCATTCGTGTGTCCTTGCTCGTCATGGGTGTCGAAAGCATCGGTAAATTGAAAGACGCACGTATTTACTTACTTTGACATATTCGGGTGGTTATTTGAGAGCGCTGTAAGCTTGCTACGAAGAGAGTGAAAAATTGCTCCAACGCTATATAAGGAGAATTTGCGAGTATGAAAATGATGATCTCGTTTCCTCATCTTCAATGAAGCCTCTTCGGGCTATCAGTAACGCTTATTTTGTCTTTTACAAGGTTTTTGGGTGGTGCTAGAGCGACATGAAATCACCACCGCAATACACTATTCCAACGTCACAGTTTCGTGCGAAATGCGAAGCATCCATAGTGGTCGCAAAGTATTAGACAACTACAGGAACTTCAGTACGCTGCTTCATCAGCCCTATCAATGGCAGTAAGATTTCGGATTATCATTAAATTAGCAAGTATTATATCACTAGCTAAATAATACAATATAGCCGGAATCATTTAGCCCTCGAACGAAGAAACGATGATGCTGACACACATATTTAAGCAAATGCCTTTGTTGTGTGTTCACTCGGCTCAAGCTTTGCCTTGCGCCCCTTGTTCACTGATTGAAGTTTTATGTGTGGCACCAGGTTACCTATGCGCACGCTTACCACAAACTCTACGATGGTTGACGGAAGAAATAATTGCTACGAATCCACTGGCACGAACTGCACCTCAGCGGATCGCGTAGGTGGCCCCATGAAGACTTTCGCGGAAAACCTGCTTTCAAACAGACACTATTTTGAATGCCTGCTACCCAGCGGCCTTGCATCTCGAAGTGTACAAAATTCATCGCGTCCTTTTCGTGCTTTGTGGCGACAGCACAGCAAGGATTATACAGTTTCATTCTCAGCGTGGTTGCCGCGATAACTCTTGCGACTCCTGATATTTACCTTCGGCAAGCCACTACGCCATGGAAAATATGAAATATAGTAACCTTGCGTGAATTTTGAGTTTGCGTGTTGAGTTTTACTTCGTTGCTTTCTCGTGAAGAGTTTCAGTAGATCTGGTGAGGGTAGAGACAGTATTCGCAGGCATTTGCGTCTGCGTTTTGTGTTCTCGTGTTCGGCGATTGTCAAACAGACAAGAAGCGATTGGTCGCTTCTTGAATTGAATTGAATGTTGCACAGAGGCATGCCAAAAATGACTTAAGAATGTCTCAAGGTGCACGCTACACTTTATGGCTACAAGCACCAATGAACGCCAATTATGCTCGTTTTTGTTCAAGCAACAGTGGTCTGCAAACGTACGCAAGGCAAAGTAACCTCACGCTCTGAGAAACACAGAGACAAGAAAAAAAAAACTACTCCTTCACCATACCAAGACAACCTCCGTCCTAGTGACAGATGAGGACTACGTACACAAAATGACGCCGAAGCAGAAGTCGGACGGTGACGACACCTTCAAATGCCTGCGCCAGCCTCCAATGACGTCATTAACGTTCGCGATGACGTCTGTAGGGGCCAAGCTCAATTTTTCATCGGTATAGATGGGCAATATTATTTTCTGAAATAACCAAATGCTGAGGTTAGCAAGTTGCGAGAGAATTAAATGCCCTGAAATGCCTCAACCGCGCAAATATACTTTTAACTTTTATACAGGCTTGCGTCAATGTCGACGCAACAAGCATTGTCTCACGTACTTCCTGTGCATGTGCAGCAATCTCGGCCTGCTGCCTATAGTCATTAGCACGCGGGAAGTAATTACTGACTTCCGTGGACGACAGCCTCTTGCAAGTCCAACAGGTGCTGTCAGATTGTCTGAGCACCGCTTATAACAAGCAGGACCCACATCGAGGCTTCACTGGCGGCTGCAACGGCAAGACAAGCATTGCCGGGCGTATTTTCTCTGCAAGTGCAGGTTAGTGTTGAAGAAAAGTTTTGCGCAATATTCTGCTTGTGACCAGCTCACTATAGGTGCTGCCGCAATTTTTTGTACCTCTTTGTGCTCCTTTGTGCCAAGTTGATTGGTTGCCGCTTTGTTGCGAGCCCAATGAAGCCGACACAATCAGAACCCACCGACAGTATTGAAGCAATTGAGTCTAAACTAGAAACCTAAAACAGGGAATTCACAAACGACATGCTCGGCAAATTTCAGTTAATGTTGCACTTCACTGGGCTTGATGATGTGGAACTAAAAGAAAAAAAAGCATTTGAAAACTTGGAAGCAAGTTTAAGTGTTTGAAATCACATCATTCAGAAACAGCGGGATGAAAAATTCAAGCTTGCAAGTGATAACACAAAGCTCACGTTAGAGGACAACGCACTCTTCCAAAGCGTCACTGAGCTGGAACAATACTCTAGAATGAACAGTGTTGAAGACAGGGGCGTCCCCTGCACCCAAGGGGTGTGCTGCATCGCAGTCATGCACCAGTCATGCGCCAGTCCTGTCGTATGTGTTCCTTTCACTTCGTTTTCGTCATTAGTGCTTCTTTATGAAAACTGTCAAGATGAACCAACTCGGCCACATCAAAGTATTGTTGCAAAGAACCAATAGCGGCTGACCTTAATGTCGCCCATCTACTGCCTACGAAAGCTCAAGAGAAGAAAACATCGTAGCCAGATTCTGTGTGCGCATAAAGAAGGACGAATTTGTCAGTAAAATACTTAAGGCTAAGCTTCACCTCAGTGACATAGGTGTGAATGTTTTGTTGACGGCGCTGTCGACATCAAAAACACATGAGACCGCGAAATAATTCGCTTTTTACAAAGGCGCTGGGTTTGGAAAAACAACAACACGAATGGCAATTTCTTTGAAAATGCAAGCCAGGAAAGCCGAGAAAGCCAGGGTGTACCACATTGCCGATGAATCAGACCTAGTGCTGATTAAGTAATCAACGCTTTAATTTGTGCCCGCCTTAACCCGTTTCTTCCATCATGGCATAATGACGACGAGTGACTTGGATTACTTGCTTCAGAAAGGTAACCACTCTCTTATCCATTTCAATGCGCGCAGCCTGCGCAAACATACGATCGCTTCCAGAAACTGCTTTCAACTCTTTGTTTCACCTGTTCAATCATTGTTATCTCACAGACATGGCTTAGCAAAGTGGATAAAATCTTTTGATTTTTAGCCTCATGTAAATCAGAGTATACCGACAGACTTTCCAGTAACAACGGTGGAGCAGGTGTTCGTATCTTGACTGGAATCCCATACAAACGCAGACTAGACCTCAGGCTAAATATATAAAACTGCGAATCAGTTATTTTGGAATTTCATCCTAACTTTCTCAACACCGATAATAAAAATTTCACCGTTGCTTGCGTTTGCCGTTAACCTTTTTGCAGCGCTTCAGATATTTGTATTTCTCTCGAAAATATAATGAAAAAGTTATCCATGGAGAACAAAAGCGTCATATTTACGGATAATATGAACATAACCTAATGCAGTCATCCCTGAGCTCCCTCAGTTATTCATCTTGTTTTCATAGTTTTGGTCATTAATGTCTTATTAATGTCCCTACACGTTCAGTTCCTCCGGATTCCAGTACTCCATTGATCACGCATTGTCTAATATTTTGAATCCACCTAATGCGGGAATATTTGAAATTGATATTACTATTTTATCGTCCTTCTGCAGACTATATCTGCGCAGTATTCTTATACAAACATTTACACCAAACATTGTTTTAAAAAAAGACATTCTGAGAGCCTCTATCTCATACTGACTGGTATTTCATTCTTCACACCAACGATCCGCAGGTTCTCGCGTTTTCTGAAAAGCTTGTGATCACTCTAAGATACGCAAATGCAAAAGTAAGTAGCGACACCTCAAAACCCATGCGTCACCGACAGCCTGCTAAAAGCCATGCACACACACAAAAAAGGCCCTTATTGAAAAGCAACAAGAAAACCATTCAATAGAACCGCCCGTACGGGGTACAAGAAATTCTGCAACTCACTTGCTGCTCAGCGTTAAAAAAATTCAGTAATTCCACTCTGTGAAGATGGGTGACCAGCAGAGAAGTGTATATGTGTATAAATATAGCCGGAGGCTATGGCCACGTGATGCCCATATTTGATGGGCATCACGTGATGCCCAACGTGGCTCTACGCGTCGTCGTAGATTACAGTGTGAGTAATCGCGTCTTGTACTCCTATTGAGAATTTATTCAGAAGGAGATCTCTTCTCAATATCGCCTTGTACTTCGCCATTTGTTTCATCTTTCTATGGAATCTTGTGTAGCATCTGCAAGTCAGCGCGCGCATTATGATGTTTCTATGATGGAAAGTTCACCAGAACGTTGAGCCAGGCCTTTACATTGCGCTTCTTGACGGGACCCTTCTTGTAACTGGGCATCTACAGCAGTGGGATGAATTGTTCCAGATGGTTTCCAAAGGGGGAGCCTCCGGAAACTCAGCTGAGGACAAAGCTGTCTTTTCCAAGATGCACACGGCACTTTAATGCAACAAACGAAAATTGAGACACACAAAATAGCCACCCATTGAAAAACCCATATCTAGAAACAAAATACAATGAGAGCCATAACAGTAGCCACAGCACTCGAGATGGGGGCAGAATATGAGTGTGAGCCTGCGCGCAATAGTTCAATGTGGAAGGGCGGAGACGAGGGTTCGAAAAAAGTGGCGTTGTTGTCACCACAATGCCGATGTAGTTGGCCAATGAGCCAACGAGCTGCCAGTTGCCCCACGCCCATGGCAGTAGAGCCTATTCCCAACCCTTCCTTTTCCACGTGGGGGCCGCCCTTCGGGCCACTTGCTCGGATTACTAGCTCTGGCTGGTGGACCGTGCCTGCCTATACATATGTCGGCCAGGGCCAGTTTTATCCATCCATCCATCCACTGCGCGCCACACGCCGAGCGCGGTCAGCGTCTGCGCGGCAGATGCGCACAGGCGAGTTCGGAAGCGCGTTTTGTGGGACGCATCCGCGACGGTTGGCGTCCCGAGTTATCTCGTCCCATTCTATACTTCTCGCGGAAAGGCGTGCTCTATTCCATAGTGTTTCTCACTATATTACCTAGAGGGAAATCTGGCGCTGCTGCACTGTGGTATGCATGGGAATGCCGGTATATGGTGACTTCGGATTTGTATCGTTCTCGGAGAGCCAGGCAAGCAGCGTTCCGTCTGTCACGATGATTAATTTTATACTAAAACAGCACGTAAAAAGCTGCTTTAGCTTTCTTATTGCACAAAAACATGTTTTGTGTAACTATGAGAACTTGTTATTGCATATACAATAATATGAAACGTAAGAAGTATCAGCGGGCCGTAAAGTTTGCGGACAGACAACAAGATTCGTTCTTGCTTTGGAACAGTTATTCATCTGTTCTTGCTTGCCTACGTATGGTTATGCATTGTAGGTGAGTAAACTTCACTGGAAGATGTAGTATGTGCGAATGGAAAGATTTTATGAAGATTTTACTGTAAGAACGCCTTCTTTGTCTAGCCATATCCACGTTTTAGACGAAGCCTCTTACAACACCAGCCAACAGAAGCCTCGGAGCCACATATACCGTCATTTCCATGACGGCAGAACGCGCCTTAGGAAACTCCCATAGACGGTGGCGCCACATTTCCCTCTAGTTGTTATAGTGAGAAACTAATTCTATGTTCCGTTCTGTCGATTTCGTCTTTCAGCGGAGGTATTGCGGATCTAGGAGTGGCTTCGCAGTGGAAACCTTTTCGGAGACAGTCCGCACGATATACCTGTTAATACGAAAAATACAACGTCGATTTCAAGTACAAGGCATGTCGAATACGGACGTGGATACACCGGTGACTATGAACATTATACTACTACTTTGTTCTTGTGCGACGCCGACGTTTCCAGAAAGCGGAGGAGAAGGCTTTAGGTGCTCCCTATCTGGCGGTACGGGGAACCTGTGAGACAGGCACACACCCTGCTTCCACGCCTGCACGAAACTCCTTGTACTTGAAATCGACGTTGGATTTGTCATACTAACAGGCATACGCGCGGACTGTCTTCGGAAAATCTCCCATTGCAAATCCGCCTCGATTTCCTCGTTTCGACAGCGGTATGCCCGTACAAAAATGACTGTAGATTAACCATTGATGTATTGTTGGAGAATTGATGAAACAACGGATTTCAAGAATTTTTCAAGAGCTAGTGAGTTGGCTCAATCCTTGCACAACAATATTAAATAATTTATTGGGTAATTTGGGTTGATTTTTGTAGTTGATTTTTTTGTTGTTTAGCAGTTGAGTCCAGTATACAATAATTAGGACTCCCCATATGAAGACATTCCAATAATTTATTGCGAAGCGTTCCAACCTCATTCCGGTCGCTTTGCGGCAGGTAGGTTTTTCTTTCGGCTCGCTTTCATTAAAAGAAAATAAAGTGTGACCAATGGGGTGGAATCGAACGTCGGCCGCCGAGCCCGGTACAGTAACCAGTAGCCGACGAGCGCGCGCATACTCTTCTCATTCGAAAGCCAGTATCTCGGAAATGCTTCGCGCATATGCCGCGTGCCGCTTCTTCGTGCTGTCGCTACAGCTGGCGCTTTGAAGCACCGCGGTCTGCTTCCATGTGCGGCCATTTCGGCAGGCACAAAGCGATTCTATTGTTTCATAAAGCGATTCTATAAAAAGAAAGGAAGAGTTCCGCATGTTTTGCGATCCAGAACTTCCAGAATATGCTTTGAAATATTTCACTTTCTCAATCATTCCTGCCTCAGAGACCTGGTTAAGCGAAGTGAGTAAAAACTTGTACTCTTTCCCTTCATCTAAATCAGAGTATACCCACAGTCAGCCCAGTAACCACGGTGAAGCAGCTGTGTATATCTCGTCTAGAACCCCGTACAAACGAACACTCGACCTCCCGGTAAATATACAAAACTTCGAATCAAATTGGCTTCAATTCGAGCCGAACTTTCTCACCACCGATAATAGAAATTTCATCTTTAACTGCGTTCACCGTTAACCTTCTTGCTGAGTTCCAGATCTTTGTATTTCTTTAGAAAAATAACGCTAAAGTTATCCATAGAGAACAAATGTGTCATTATTGTGGGTGATATGAAGCTAAACTTGAGGGAGTCATGCCCTAGTTCTGTCAGTTATTCTTTTTGTTTTCATGGTTTTGGTTACGAATGTCTTATTAATGTCACTACCCGTTCTGTTCTTGGTGGTTGCAGAAGTCTAATAAATCACACATTGTCTAATCTTTTGAGCCCACCTGATGCGGGAGTACTGGAAAGTGACATTACCGACCATTGCCCGTCTTTCTGTACACTCCACCCGCACACACTTACTATCCCAGCACTTACTCCGCATTTTTTTAATAAAAATGATTCTCAAAAGCTGTATCTCATACTGATTGGTCTTTCGTTCTTGACATCACTGTTCCGCAGGTTGTATTCTCGCAATTTCTAACAATGTTGTTATCACACTGTGATTCCTCTTCTCAGATACTCAAATGCAGAAGGAAAAAGGCGTCAACTCAAAAGCCACGGGTCACCAATAGTCCAACAAAAGCTATGCGCAGATGAGTAAACCTTCATGAAAAATAAGAAAGACAACCATTAAGTATAAACCTACGTGCGTGCTCCAAGAAATTGTGCAACGCACTTTCTGATCGGCTCTAAGAACTAAAACTAAACATTATGAATAACAATGTGGTTACCCTGCAAAAAAAGGCAAATAGTGAACTCATTCTTGAATAGGAAACAAGGAGCTGACAGCATAGCTAAATTATCCCACTATGGCAGTACATATTTCGAGCCACTTACGATCGCCGACGCTTTCACCGAGTTTTTCTTTCCTGATATGTCCACTCAAACAGAACCAAACCTATATGTACCAAAGCCCCTTCCACAATCACTTTATTTGTTTCCAACCTCTCTTGATGAGGTGGTATCAGTAATTAACAATTTAAAGATAGCTAGCACTGGGCTGGACAACACTCATGCTGGTCATGTTAAATTAATTTCTAGATCAACGTCATTTGTTCTGCTTGAACTTATTGCTATCGTGTTTAAAACGGGCACCTTTCCTCATCAGCTTAAACCTAGTAGGTTTAAGGTTACTCTAGTATTTAAGAAAGTCGGTCCCTCATTACTGTTTATCTATGTGTGCATCTGTATTTTGCCTTTCATTTAGAAAATAACCGAAGATTTATAAAATATTTGAACAACTTTAATATTCTCTAAACTTGCCGATTTGGATTTCAATCCGGTTACTCTAATGACCTAGAACATGTATGCCTTACTCACTACTTAAAGAAAGATGTTGATGATGGTAAACTTGCAGGATCCTTATTTGTGGACTTTTCGAAGGCATCTGATAGCACTGACCACGAGATTATTAATGTTTAACTTCATTCATTAGGTAGAGGTCCTCCTTTACTACTATTATGCAACAACGTACGAGACTGATACCAGGTTGTTAGTCTTCGCGAGACTTATTCTTAACCCATAATGAGTAATTCAGGTGCACCAGAAGGATACATGTAGGTCCGGTTACATTTCTTATTTGATAATTATCAGATACCCAACGGCGTCACATCTTCTAACTGAATAGCTCTATATCTTCTTATCTGTACGTCTTCTATAAGCTGACGACACAACAATTAATAATTCTTGCGAATGTCTGTCAACGGTAATATCCACGCCTAATAGTAACCTTCATAACTTGTTACAGTGGTGCAAAACGAATAGACCTGCCAACAATCCCACGAAAATACATTTCTTTTATTCTCGTCCCCAAATAAATTATTCCTATGCACTCCGCCCATTTACGTTGGTAACCATTTTTATCAGCAATTGAAGAATGCCCAAATTTAGGTGATTTTATTACGCTGTACCCTTAAATTTCAACGTCATAACTATTACCTTTGTTACTTCATGCTACACTCGGGTGGATGACAATTTTTCCCATTCATGATGTTTCCTCCACCTTGCGGGATTCCGCAGAACTAGTTTGCCATAATCTGTGCCCCTGTGCTGCGATTTTTCGATTTATTCTCCCTCGCGCTGTGTTTCTGCTAGACTCCTAGTTAGCTCCGATGGCCACCGCCTAGTTAGCCACCGCCTGTAAGGGTTTTGGTCCCAGTTTCGAATTCCGGAACATAGCAAATTTGTCCGTTAGAGCGAAGTGTTTATCACCATGTGCTGGACAGGTGGCGAAGAAATTACTACTTTCTGTCTCAAATACGTTGATTCAATAATTTAACGTTACAAAGGGGTGGTGACCTATCGGTTGGTATCAATTCCAATTTTATTATAAAAAGATTAGCTCACTGAACGTGTGAAAATCAATGATCAAGCGCATTAAGGGAGACTTGTTCCGCAGAAGGAAATGAACACAAATAAATTTGATTGACCTTTATGCATTTCTCGTAATACAAGCAATAAGTGCTATTATTCCCTTAATGGCTCTATATTTGAGAACGATTTTTTATCATAGATTTGGAGTGTGTTTCTCCTGAAGTTACACAAACACACACACAAACACACCAACGTGCACGCAGACACGCACGCACACAAGCACACAGACACAAAGAGACAAGGAACTAAACTGTAGCAGTCACAAAACTGACCGCCACTGCGCACTTTCCAGCGCTGGCGTGATTGGGTGTGCTACCGGTGGCGTTGCAGCCGTTGGTGCTCGTTAATACACGGATTGAGACCAAAGCCACACCTCCGACGTTCGTAGTTGCAAGTTCACTGTCCGTTGTGATAAGACCACCGTATGCATCACGGTGTGTGGTGTGCACACAGGCACTTCTCAACAGGAGCGCTCGCTATTGGGCGCACCGTGCTCTTGCCAGCAGCGGAAGTCAGAAGGCTGCCTTGGCTGCTCTGCATATACGATTTAGCTTAGCTGTTAAGGTGCGTCCACGTGGCTTTGTCGTATTTGCAGGATAACACGGTGCGCCTTTTTCTAGACCTACCACGTACGGCCATTGATGCCGTGTCAGCATCACTTTGGCGCCGACTGCGCGAACGAGCCTAGAATTCCACTGATGTGTATTCGACCCTAAATTAAATAAAAGCACCCAGTGCGCTTCCACTCTGTCAAGAAGGATGACCAGCGAAGCTGTGCATGTGCACCCCTAAATGGGGAACTGCACCTCCACCATGGCTCGGCCTGGTATTGCACCATCTTCGGGATCGGCCCACGTGTGGGGAGTGCTTAACGCCTGCTTCACCTCCGCCCCGTGACGGCCTGGCATTGCACGGTCTACGGGATCGGGCCACGAACGGGGTGTGCTTCACGCCTGCTTTACCTCCACCACCGGTTGGCCCGGCATTGCCCTGTCTTCCGTATCGGCTCACGTATTGGGAGTTCTCCGTCTACAAAAGGATAGGATCACCCGGAGAACTAGCCCTTAACAGCTTCGCTGTAAAATTGGATACCTCCTTGTGTTTCTAATCAATTAATGAAGATGACGAACGTGGGAGGAGTGGCACGAGCGCGCCAATGGGCGCCAACGAGCCAGCTGTGGAAGAAGACGATGAAGCTGATGATGATAGTTCTGCGTCTAGACAAGGATACGAACCTGGGGAACAAACTCCTAACAGCTTCGCTGCAAAACACTAGTTCATACGAGCAATGATGAATAGCTTGTTCGTCATCACCCACCCAAGTTATCAAAACTGATGTCTGTAGAGGCTACAGCGTTTATGGAGCCACTTTATATACCTGCCGCTAACGTAAGCTATAATGACTAGCCACCGTAGTTGTTCTGAGTAGTCCATCCACTTCTTCCGCATTGCATAATTACAGTCAAGGCCTGCCGACTCAGAAATAAACACTGATACGATATTTCATTCTTCTGTTATATGCTTTAGTCATGAATCGTCAAGGTATCGCAAATGTATGCGTTAAGCTATGCCGTTGGAGTACTTCTGATTGATGGCTGTCGAAATACGGTGTAAGTTCAAGGGCGACAGGTACCTACTAGTTATGACGCATTCGGGAGGCTGTTCCAAAACGCTGTGGCCTTGTTGCGCAGCGGGTGAGAAAGAGATCTCAAGCTATGTTACGAGAATATCCGAGTATGGAAGCGACTACCTCGCTTCTCTATAATCAATGAAGCCTGCTTATGTTCGCAGTAACGCTTAGTTGGTCTTTTACTTCTCTGAGGCGTTCACAGTTTCGCCCGCAAGGTGAACAACTAATGGTGATAGCAAATTATGAGACAACTTCACGAAGTACGGTTCTTTGTTTTGTCATCCCTGTCGATTTCAATGAAATTTCGGTTGCTAATTAAATTGACAAAATATGCTATCACCAGCTCCATATTAGACGATATAGCCGGCTAAAGAATAAGCGATGATGCTGTCGCAAACATTTGAGCTAAACCCTTTGTCATGTTTTCACTCGACTACAACGCTGCCCAACCACCTCTGTTCATTTTGATTGTAGTTTTCTGTGCTACACCAGGCTACGTATGCGCACGCTTATCACGAACGAATTTAGCCTATCAGGGCTGACCGATGCGTCAATTGGTACGAATCCATGGCACGAATTGCACGACCGGGGAGCGTGTGGGTAGCCCGATAAAAAAAAACCTTCGATTGTAGACCTCCTTGCAAATGGACCACATTTTGAATGTCTGTGACCCAGCCATCTTGCCTCTCTACTGAACAAAATTCATCGCGTCTTTCTCGTGCTTTGTGCGGACAGGTCTGTCAGTAAAAGAGTTTCATTCGCAGCATCGTTGCCGCCATTGCGCTTGACTTTCTCGATATTTACTCTCGCCAAGCCACTACGCCACGGAAAATGTGAAATATTGTTCGCTTTTGTCAGTTTTAGGTTTGAGTGTTGAGTTTTACTTCGCTGTTTTCTTGTGAGCTTTTAGAGTAGATCTGACAGGGCTAGAAACAGTGTACGCCGGTGTTTGCATCAATAATTTGCGTTCTCCTGTTGAGCGATTCTCATACACACAAGAAGCGATTTCTCGCTAGCCATCTATTGGACGCGTTGTTCTTGTGAATAGGGTTTATTCATACGGTGTACGCCTTTCCGTTAGCAATTTTACTGTACTTTGCATGAAGTACTAGCGCTATTTCTCATTTTGTGGTTTTCATATTCCCCTGAAAATACGTTTTTTTCATTAACTGTCTGGCTAGTAACAATTTACAAATTGAATGTTACTCAGACGCATGGCCAAAAATGTCTTAGAATGTCTCAAGATACAGGTTAAAGGTTACGGCTACAAACAGCAATGAACACCAATCATGCTCGTTGGCATTCAAGCAACAGTGCTCTGCAAGCTTACACAAGGCAAAGTAACTTAACGCTCTGAGAAACTTGGAGACAAGAAAGAGAACAAAAAACCACGCTTGCACCATAACAAGACAACCTCCGTCTTAAAGTCAGACGAAGCCTACGTACACAAAATGATCTCAAACCAGAAGTCGGGCACTGATGCCACTTTCAAGTCCTAGCGCAAGCTCTCAATGACGTCATTAATTTTCACGACGTCTGTTCGCGCCACAGCTCATTTTTTCGTCGGTATCGATGGGCAATATTATATTCTAAAAGAACCAAATGCTGCGGTTAGCAAATTATGAGAACATTTATTGCCCTGCAGTGCCTAACCGCACAAATATACTTTTAACTTTTGTACAGGTTTGCGGCAATGTCGACGCAACAAGCATTACCTCACGTACTTTCTCTGCATATGCAGCAACCTTTGCCTGCTCCCTACCGTCATTCGCACGGGGGAAGTAAGCATCAAATGGGCCGTCAAGCACACAGGTGGCGTCGTATGTAGCAGTGGAACAATGGCACCTATATTCCGATAGACGTTGACGCCCCGTTACTTGTGGGTCTCGAAAACTCGTGACGCTGGCTCTCGCAAGCTGGCTCGGGCAGCACGTAAGCTGTGGAGTCTGAACTGGCTACGTCGTCGGCAGCCGTAACCTCGGCAGTAGCGAAACGTGGCCGTCTACACTAGTACACTGTAGATGAAGTAAGCGAACAGAAGAGCACAGCAGAACGAGCGAAGGGGAAGGCAGCGAAATCCACCTTTGTCGTCAACTCTCTGAATGCGCGGTGGGCGGAACGTGCATTAACGGCAGCATTATTCGTAGCGCAAAACTCGAACGACCGCGCCGCGGCGTTCAATTAGACAATATTGCTCTCGCCTTCACTGCTCATAGGAAGCGCATAGGCGTGCTGCGATTTTTATTTATTTGCTAACGGAAGAAGACGAAGTGCTTCTCTTGCGGAACACATCTCGCCCGTCTCTGTGTTTTTCTGGACTTCTTACTGCACCTGTGGCCTCTACCGCCCCTCCATCGCGGTGATGGATGTACAGCACCCCGAGGATCCTCCCGGTTCCCGTTCACCCGCGGACATCGGTTCGAGGAAGCGAGGAAATACGTCGAGTGGTAGCGAGGACACAGAGCTGTACTGCGCATCAGGTGAGGAGTCCTCGGAAGACAGCTCTCGACTTGTCCAGTACCGCAAGGCCTAACGAAGAATTATCAACTCATCTTCGGCGTCCAGCTCGAACACTGCGAAAACAGCTCCTCAGCGATGGCCTCACTGCATCCTGTTTGTTCCACAGAACGCTACCGACAACCTGCGCGTCCTCAACAGGCAAGCACTCTCCGTGTATCTAGAAAACACTGTGCCAAATGAGATCAAGGATGTTAGGATAAACACTAGGCGAAACATCCTGGCAATCATGATGAACCCGAGTGCACTGACCATAGTACAACATGTAACGCAGCTGGGAAACATCAAGGTCCGATCCATCATGCCAACGAATGGTGCCAAAATACCAGGAGTCATCTATGACATTGACAATAAGATATCTAATGCAGACCTCCCAATTCTAATAAAACCAGCGAGCGAACACAACGTGATTGTGCATGTTGGTCGCCTCGGCAACACACGTTGTGTGAGGATAACCTTCAAAGGCGACTGCCTTCCCCCCTACGTGAAGGTTGGCCACTTTCGCCACCAGGTTCGACCATTTATTCCAAGACCAATGAAATGCATCAATTGTCAGAAGATTGGACATGTGAAGGGTGTCTGCAGAAATTCGGCCGTGTGCCCTCGATGTGCCGAACCCCATTCAGAAGACAACTGCAGCGCAACCACGTTGAAGTGTCCTAACTATCAGGGTGATCACTGCGCCTGTTCCAAAGACTGTCCCCAGATCAAGAAAGAGATCACCATTCTTAAACAAATGGTGAGAGAGAACTCTACCCACAAAGAGGCCGCTGTGAAAGTACGGCGAACACGACGTCACCGACGAAGGACTTCACGGCGGAAAACATCAAACTTTCAGGAAAAGTCACTTCGCCAAGCATCATCATCAGCGGACGTTTCCAGCACTCCGAACACCGATGTTGGAAGGGAGAAAACTGCCAGATCTCTCTCCACAAAGGAATGGCCGCCACTTCCGCGTACACGACCGCCAGAAGAGCCGCAGAAGAAGCCGCCCCCAGTACAGCAAGGTGCTGTATCCGAGCAGTCGCGGAAAACAGATGAGCAAGTGATAGCACTTATGAGGCCTTTAATGAATGCCATTCGCGTGCTGCTAAGCAACATGCACACACCGTCTGCCAGAAGTGCGCTTCAAGTACTGGACGCTCTGAGTCCGGTGCTTGCAACCCTTGAGTAGATCATTGCTCCACAGCCACGGTCTTTTAGGGAAGAGGTCCGACAAGCAGCTATTTTTCAGTGGAATGCCCGCGGGCTCAGACGGCGCCTTTCGAATTTCCGTCGCTTCGTGTACGCCAATATGTTTCCCATTATCGTCGTTTGTGAGCCGAACTTATCGAACAAAATCAGGCTTTCTGGATATGAATCATTTATGTCGTCAGCTGTTTATGAAAACAGTAAGGTTTTGGTGTTTATTCGCCGTGACCTCACCTACACTCATAAGTCTGTACCACCTAATGACAGTAATCAATATATATGCCTAAACGAAAGGAAAAAGAATCTGGCCTTTACTTTTGTAGGCGCCTACCTATCTCCGTCAAGTCGATTCGATTACAAAAGACTATGAGACATCCTTTCCTCAACTTCCAATCCCTGGGTCATCATTGGAGATTTCAACGCCCATCATACACTCTGGGGAAGTCCGATCATCAACGCAAGAGGCAGAGCTCTGGTATCTTTCACCTCCAGTAATGAACTTTGGCTGCTGAATGATGGAAGTCCTACGTTCTTGCGTAGCTCCACGTACAGCAGCTGTCTTGACTTGGCTTTCGTCTTACGAAGCCTAGTCAGACGTGCAGGGTGGTTTGCAGATATAGAGACGCACGGAAGCGACCGTATCCCCACGTACATCAAGATCAGAGGATTGACCGCTTCCAAAATACGGGATACGATTCAAAGAGTGGACTGGCCTAAATTTCAGTCTATTATGGAAGAACACTGCGACGCCAATCCATCTTTCGACTTGGAAAAGGCAATAAAGAGCATGGTGCAAGACACTATGCGTACTCTAACATTCTCCTCGAAACTTAATGATTTTGATCTGGAACTAGAACGACTTCGAGCAATCCGACGACGTGCTGAAAGAAGATACCGACGTACGAAAACAAAGGACGATCTACGGACTGCCAGGCGAACGCAATAGAAGAGACAGCGCCGGTTAGACAAGCTCGAATCGCAACGTTGGGCTGCCTTCTGTGAGTCGCTAGATCCACGCAAGCCTTTATCGCAACTATGGAGAACGGTGCGCGGACTGCGGAGACTTCCCGTACAGCGATTCCCATTCAAAGCGCTTGCCCTCTCTCAAAAGAGATCGGAGATTGACTTGGCAGAGGATTTCTGCGCCAGTTTATCCGCCCAACTCACAGCTACCAACATTCCATCGCCTTCGAGCAGCTGTCCGCCACCACGTGATCACCGGTTGGATCTACCATTCTCGATCCACGAACTGAAGGCAGCATTAGCTTTGTGTAGCCACACATCAGCGCCAGGACCTGACGGAATTTCCCACCGAGCTCTGTGTCACCTGGGGGAGCGAGCGAGAGGAGTTCTTCTTGAGGTGTACAATGAATCTTGGAGAAATGGCACGCTACCAACAACCTGGAAGACAAGTCGCCTTGTTGCACTGCTGAAGCCTGGTAAGTCGCCGTTGGAGCTCTCATCATATCGCCCGATCGCTTTGGCGAGCTGTGTGGGCAAAGTAATAGAGAGGATGGTCCTAGGACGCCTGGAGTGGTACTTGGAGTACCACAACATCTACCCAGATGCCATGGCGGGCTTCCGACGCGGTCGATCATCGATCGATAACGTCGTCGACCTGGTGACCTACATTCAACATGAGAAATGCCGTAAGCGCCTCTGCGCATCCGTATTCCTCGACGTTAAAGGGGCGTATGAAAACGTTACGCATGAAGCCATCCTCTCTGCTCTCGCAGATTTGAGGGTGGGCGGATGTTACATGGGATACGGAGCTATCTATCCATGCGATCCTTCTTTGTAAGCACCGAGGAAGGCCATACTTCTCTACATTATAGCTACCGCGGCGTCCCCCAGGGTGGTGTACTTAGCCCCGTGTTATTCAATCTAACACTGATTGCTCTCCTTGAGCACGTGCCAACCACAGTCACGCTATCAATGTACGTGGATGACATCTGCATATGGACATCTGCAGTAACACGCCTACAATTGCGAGCGAGAATTCAGAGAGCCGCCACACAAACTGCTATCTACCTCCGTAATCGAGGCCTGGAAATTTCCTCCGAGAAATGCGCACTAGTGCCATTTACGCGCAAACCCATGGTAAACTACAGTGTAATGATAAATGGCCAAATAATACAACGGGTCCGATCGTACAAGTTTCCAGGTGTCATAATCGACAGGGACTTGTCATGGAGCCCACACATATCATACGTGAAAAAACGGTTGACAGGCATCTGTCATCTGTTCAAGTTTTTCGCTGGCAAGACCTGGGGAATGTCGCCTAGTGCCATGTTACAACTGTACAGGGTGCTTTTTCTGGGATTTCTGCGATACAGCTTGCCAGCAATAAACAACAGAGGCAAAACGAATCTACCCACAATACAAAATCTTCAGGGTCAAGTGCTCCGGATCTATCTAGGCCTGCCTCGGAGTGCTTCAACAGTGGCTACGATAGCAATCGCTAGAGACCACCTTGTCAAGACCCACATTGAAATTGAAGTACTCAGACCCATATAAGGCATCTAGCTAGGACTCCTCGTCACCATTTAGCCTCTCTACCAGCGGACAGGCCACACACATCTTTCAGCCAAACGATAACTGCATATGATGAGTCATTGCCAGCTTGTTTCACTCCGGCTGCGAGACCTTCGATCCCTCCATGGTGCCCCGCTCAGCCAAAAATCAACTTCGCAATACCTGGTATCTCGAAAAAAGCTGATCTGTCATCACCAGCCCTTAGACAGCTGACGCTACTATATTTGTACGAGAACTACCGTGACTCTACGCATATTAGCACTGATGGATCTGTCCTTCCAAGCAGCTCCGCGGCGGCAGTCGTCATACCAGCGAAAGCTACAACAATTAAATTTAAGACGACCCACGCGACAACATCGACGGCAGCAGAGCTCGCAGCGCTCTTTACTGCCCTTCATCACATTGGTGATGAACCGCCACACAAATGGACAATATTCTGCGATTCGAAGGCGGCACTGCAGTCTCTACTGTCACCTTTGCGACGCGGACCGCACGAACAGCTAATATTCTGGATTACAGAGACGTTACACCATATAAGTGATGCAGGCCATGAAATAACCTTCCAAGGGCTTCCAAGTCACTGCGGGATTATCGGCAATGAACGGGCGGATCACGCTGCCCGCTCAGCCCATACTGAGGAGCGCCACGTCCCAATTCCTGTTTCTAGAACTGACGCGGCACGGAAGCTCCGCCTACTTGCTCGGCAGTGCACCGCGTCGCAATAGAATGAGCCACATTTAAGAAATACGCGACTGTACTTACTTAATCCAACATTAAATCTTCGAGCGCCATCACAGCTTCGCCGTTGAGACGCTACGCTTTTATATCGACTTAGGTTGGGCGTTGTGTTTACTAAAGCCTATGCCTTCCGCATAGGGATGACCGACACACCAACCTGTGACCACTGCGGCCATGAAAAATCAGTTGGCCATATATTGTGCGCCTGCCCGCAGTACAGTCCACAGAGGGCATGCCTTAGCCACGAACTTGACCAACTGGACGACCAACCGCTATCCGAAAAAAGAATTCTGCAACATCGAAAGGCCCTACCTTCACAGAAGAAGGCCGTGCAAGCGCTTTTGCGCTTCTTGCGATCTACCGGCCTGTGTGAACGACTTTAACTGGAACGCCTTTTGTGTGTGTGTGTCTCCATGTGTGCGCGTTCCTTTTTTTTATTTTTTTTTTTCGTCTTTCTCTCTGTCATCTTTCTAACCCCTATCCCCCACCCCCAGTGTAGGGTAGCAAACCGGAGACTCATATCTGGTTAACCTCCCTGCCTTTCCTCTTCATTCTCTCTCTCTTATTTCTTTTCTAATAATACTTGCAGGGCCCGAAGGTAGTAGATGAATGAATCTGATAGTTACAAACGTGTGCGGTGAAATGACAAAGCATAAAGCGTTGCAAGGCATTCTTTGAGGTAGTCTCGAATCGCTCTGCATCTGCGATGACAGAAGTGGAGTAGGGAAGGTTTTTCCATTTGGCGCTTGGCTGTTGCGAATCAATAATCCTCGTATAAGTGTGGGTGCCACCGTGGCAAGCTTATTTCAAAAAAGTGTTCTGAATTCAGCTGGAACCTGGACATTCAACTCTGCGGGCGATAATGGCATTGCGCTCACCTTAGTATGCTTCGACTATTTCTAAAAGGTGTATTGATTTCATTACGACGTGTGATGCACGCCGTAGTGAAATGACCAAATTTTGTCTGAATTTCTTTCTCTTTGCAAGGTCTCTTTACACGATCGTTTCATTCATTAATTATATACCGTTACGGAGGGGTGGTGACTTATCGGTTGCAATCTGTTCCAATTTCATTATAAAATCTTAACTCACTTGATAGCTGAGCATATTGATCAAGCAAATTGACAAAGATTAGGTTTGCAGAAGGAAAAGAAGAAAAAATTTTGATTTACTTCTATGCTTCTTGCGTAATAGAACCAATAAGTATTATTATTTAATTTGAGAAAGATGTCTTATTATATATTAGCTATGTGTTTTTCTGGAATTGCATGCTCACACACACAAGCAAATAAACTCAAGTTTAAAGACGCACAAAACTAACCAACACTAGGCAGTTCGCAATGGCGTGAGGGGGTGCTCTACTAGCATCGTTGAAACCGTTGCTGCTCGATGATGCATTGACTGAGACCGAAGTAAACCATCGACGCTTATAGTTGCCAGTTCACTGTCCGTTTTGATAAGGATACCGTATGCATAACGGTGTGGTAAGCACACAGCTACTTCTCAGATGGAGCGCCCATGTTTGTGTTGGCAGTACTCTTGCCTGTAGCGCAATCCAGAAGGCGTTCCTGGTTACACTATAGACCCGATTTTTGTGAGCGTGTGTCCGTTTGGCTTTCTGGTTTTTGCAGCCAAACGCACAGCGCCTTTATCGACACCTACAACACTCTGCCATGCATGGGCTGCATGTCGTGACAGTGGGACGGTGACGCCGACTACGGGAACGAGCATAGACTTCCTCTATGTGTTGCTTATGTGTATTCCTCTCAAATGAAAGGAGGTGTATAATTCTGCCATGACCGATACGATCAATAAAAGGTGTACGGGAACACCACTAGCAGTGTCCATGGAGCCAAAGTCCATACGTGCTGCTAACATAAGCTATAATGGCTAGCCACCGTTTTTTGTCTGAGTATTCCATACATTTCTGCCTCAATAAATAATTATAATCGAAGCCTGCCAAGACATAGGCAAAAATAGATAAGATACTTCGTGCTTTATTTTGGTTATTTAGTCAAATATCACTAAATTTAACTTAAGTGAATTCCTGAAGTTATGCCGTTCATGTGTACTTGCGCATGATGGGTGTCGAAAGCATCTGTAAATTCAAACGCACTTCTTTACTAATTAGGGCATATTCGGGTGGTTTTTTGAGAGCGCTCCCAACCTTGCTACGACGAGAGTGAAAAATAGCTTTAAACCTATATAACGAGAATGGCCGAGTATGAAAATGATGATGCCGTTTCCTTATGATCGATGAAGTCGATTTTGGCTACCAGGAACGCTTATTTGGCATTTTACAAGATCTTTGGGGCGGTGTTAGGGCGATCTGAAATCGCCGCCGGAATACACTATTTTAGCCTCACAGTATCGCGCGAAACGCGAAGCATTCATAGCGGTCGCAAATATTAGACAACTACATGAACTACGCCACACTGCTTCATCAGCCGTGTCAATTGCAGATAGATTTCGGATTATCATTAAATTAGCAAGTATGATATCACCAGCTAAATATTGGGCAATATATCCGGAATGATTTAGCCCTCTAAGGAAGAAACGATGATGCTGACACACATATTTACGCTAATCCCTTCGTTGTGTGTTTACTCGATTCCAACTTTGCCCTGCGGCCCCTGTTCACTTATTGAACTTTTATGTACTGCATCAGGTTACGTACGCGCAGGGTTACCACAAACGAATTTAACGTACTATGGTTGACCGAAGAAATAGTTGCTACGAATCTACTGGCACGAAGCGCACCTCAGCGGGTCGCGTGGCTGACCCCATAAAGGCTTTCGCTTAAAACCAGCTTTCAAACAGAGGCTATATTGAATGCCTGTGACGCAGCGGCCTTGCATCTTGAAGTGAACAAAATTCATCGCGTCTTTCTCGTGCTTTGTGGCGACAGCACAGCAAAGATTCTAGAGTTTCCTTCACAGCGTGGTTGCCGCCGTAACTCTTGCGCCTCCCCATATTTACCTTCGCTATGCCACTTCTCCATAGAAAATCTGAAATATACTTAACTTGTGTCAATCTTAAGTTTACCTGTAGAGTTTTACTTCGTTGTTCTCTCGTGAAGAGCTTCAGAAGATCTGGCTAGGATATAGACAGTATTCGCCGGCATTTGCGTCTAAGTTTGTGTTCTCGTGTTCCGCGTTTCTCAGACAGACAAGAAGCGATTGGTCATTTCTTGAATTGAACTGAATGTTACACTGCGACATGCCAAAAATTACTTAGAATGTCTCAAGGTACACGATACACGTTATGGCTACAAGCACCAATGAATGCCAATTATGCTCGTTTTTGTTCAAGCAACAGTGGTCTGCAAACTTACGCAAGGCAAAGTAACATCAGGCTCTGAGAAACATAGAGACAAGAAAAAAAAACTACTCCCACACCATACCAAGACAACCTCCGTCCTAGTGACAGATGAGGACTATGTACACAAAATGATGCCGAAGCATAAGTCGGACGGTGACGCCACCTTCAAATGCCTGCGCCAGCTCGCAATGATGTCATTAATTTTCCCGATGACGCCTGTTGGGGCCAAGCTCATTTTTTCATCGGTATAGATGGGCAATATTATTTTCTGAAATAACCAAATGCTTAGGTTAGCAAGTTGTGAGAACATTTAATGCCCTGAAATGCCTCAACCACGCAAATATACTTTTAACTTTTACACCGGCTTGCGTCAATGTCGACGCAACAAGCATTGCCTCACGTACTTCTTCTGCATGTGCAGCAATCTCGGCCTGCTGCCTATCGCCATTAGCACGTAGGAAGTAATTACTGACTTCCGTGGACAACAACTTCATGCAAGTGCAACAGGTGCCGTCGGCTTCTCTGAGAACCGCTTATAACAAGCGGGACTCTCACCGAGGCTTCACTGGTGGCTGCGACGGCGAGACCAGCATTGCTGGACGTATTTTGCCTGCACGTGCAGGTTAGTGTTGAATAAATGTTTTGCTCAATGACGAGGAGGAGAGACAAAGAGGAGGAAAGACAGGGAGGTTAGCCAGTGTAAGTACCGGCTGCGTACCCTGTGCTGGGGAAAGTGGTAAAAGGGAATAAATGGAGAAAGAAGAAGAGGAGGAGAAAAAAATAAGAGAAATGGGAAAATTCTCGCAGTAACGCCATAGTACGCGATACAACACTCAAAGGCGATCACACAATTCGCATCTCCTTAAAAACTTCAGCAAAGCCCTTAAGACCTTGAGTGCCAAAACCCGTCTGGACCAGTGTTCTAGAGCTTTTTTCCTCTGTAAAAGGCGAGTGTCCAGTTTTTCAAGCGTGGTCACGAGCACTGTTCTTGGCACTTTGTAGCTGGGACAGCCACAAAGGAGGTGCTCAATCGTCTCCTCGGCGCCGCAGGTGTCGCAAGTAGGGCTGTCGGCCATTCCAATGCGGAATGAATAGGAGTTCGTGAATGCCACGCCGAGCCACAGGCGGCACAGATATGTTGCTTCCGCTCGTGGTAACCCTGGTGGTAGACGGAGTTGCAGACATGGATCCAATCTGTGGAGACGTGCGTTCCTGAACTCATTGGTGTTCCACAGATTCTGCGTACGCTCGCGGGCGAGGGAGCGAAGACTTGTGGCTGCGTCTGTTCGTGACAGTGGTATTGGCATAACGTGGGCACCATCGTGGGCCGATCGGGTGGCATCATCCGCACTGTGATTGCCCGAAATTCCGCAGTGACCCGGTATCCACTGGTAGATGATGTTGTGCCCCTTGTTGATAGCGTGAAGATGGAGTAGTCGGATGTCTCCCACTAGTTGCATATTTGGTCCGTGGTTGAAAGGGGACCTCAGACACTGGAGAGCTGCCTTCGAGTCACATAAGAGGGATCATGACTGTGACGGTTGGTGACAAACTCTAGAGCAGCACGGATAGCTGCGAGTTCTGCAGCCGTCGATGATGTAATGTGAGACGTCTTAAACTTGAGGGTGACAGACTCTGCGGGAATTTCCACTGCTCCAGCTGAACTATTAGAGGAGACAGAACCATCCGTGTAAACGTGGATGCGTTCTTTGTGTTTGTCATGTAGGAGTAAAAGCACGGTTGGTTTGAGGGCGAAAGATGACATCTCCGTTTTCTTTTTGATACCAGGAATAACAAGAAGAGCCTGGAGTGGATGGAGGCACCACAGCGGTAGAGATGGTCGTGCTGCAGGCGTGAAGTTTGATAGTAAAGTTCCGTGGTTAGCGGCAATAATCCTGCTAAACGCTGAACGAGGTCGAGCGGCAAGAAGGGAGGCGAGATGATGCGATGGAAGTCGCGCGAAGTGCCTGATATGCATCCTTAAAGCGTCGACTTGAAGGTACGTATCGATAGGGTGGTCATGCACGATGGCTATTGTTGCTGCCGTGGATGCACATCTGGGAAGTCCAAGGCAAATTCGTAGAGCCTGAGCTTGTACAGACTGGAGGGCACGGAGGTTGGTCTTACTGGTACAGTAAGACCCAGTACAGGTAAGCTATAGCGCAGGAGACCGAGGAACAGTGCGTTATAGAGTTGGAGCATCGCACTTACAGACGCACCTCCCGACTTTCCCGCAAGAAATCTGAGCACGTGGGTTATCATGAGTAATTTCCTTTTTAGGTATGAGATATGTGGACTCCAGGAGAGGTCTCGATCTATTATCACCCCTAGAAAGCGGTGCGTCTTCTCGTAGGCAATCGGATGTCCATTAATTCTGACAACGTACGGTTTCATTGCTTTGCGCGTGAAAGCGACCAGAGAGCACTTCTCGGAGGACACCTCCAGGCCTCGCGCTCGAAGATAACCTGATGTTAGTGTGGCCGCTTTTTGAAGTCTGGCGCGCACCTGGAGGCGCGTCGCTCCTGATGACCAAATGCATATATTGTCACGTGGTGGTGACGTTGAATAACACAGTAGCAATACTGTGAACGACAAAACAAACTTTTATTGGGCGAACCTGTGCCCACAAAACAGGCTACACTTATAGCACAACGATAGCGGCGAACACGCTCGGCGATCGTCGAAAATCTGATCAGCGAGTCAAGCGCGTCGGCTTTTATAGAGCAGTCGTCGAATGTTCCAGACTAATCGTTCGGACCCGCGTACCTTCCACAAAGTTCTACACCATTCGCGTTACACGATGAAATCAGATAACACAACGTTCGGCGACAACAGATAGCCGGGTAGAAGTATCGATAACTTTCCAGAAACTTCGGATACATGCAGGCGCGTCCCGCGCAGTGCGATTACATTTCTTAGGTGGCGAAACGTGGTCGCCCGATAAAGATAAGTACACGTGTCAATACCCCCCTCTTAAAAAGCATCGTCCCGATGCTACAAATATAAGAGAGCGAAACACAAAAGGACCCTTATTAAACATAAGTAACAAAACAACGAAAAGACATCAAGTCCAAAGGTCAGTTACGCGAAGTCCGAAAGTTCGTCAACGCTGGTGGTACGGCTTCAGTCGCACAACGTGGACAATTTCAGGTCGTGAGCGGCGCCGCTGTGACAGCGAAATGCCGTCTGGCACGACCTCATAGTCCAGTGCGCCAATACGTCGGAGGATCTTGTACGGTCCGAAATAGCGACGCAAGAGCTTCTCGCTCAGTCCTCGTCGGCGTATAGGGGTCCAAACCCAAACACGGTCACCGGGCTGGTACTCGACAAAGCGTCGTCGGAGGTTGTAGTGTCGGCTGTCGGTCCTCTGTTGGTTCTTGATCCGCAGGCGGGCGAGCTGTCGGGCTTCTTCGGCGCGCTGCAGATAGCTAGCGACGTCAACATTCTCTTCGTCAGTGACGTGGGGCAGCATGGCGTCGAGCGTCGTCGTCGGGTTCCTGCCGTAAACCAGCTTAAACGGCGTGATCTGTGTTGTTTCTTGCACCGCCGTGTTGTAAGCGAAGGTTACATACGGCAGGACCACGTCCCACGTCTTGTGCTCGACGTCGACGTACATTGCTAGCATGTCGGCGAGGGTCTTGTTGAGGCGCTCCGTGAGACCATTCGTCTGCGGATGGTAGGCAGTTGTCCTCCTGTGGCTTGTCTGGCTGTACTGCAGAATGGCCTGGGTGAGCTCTGCTGTAAAAGCCGTTCCCCTGTCGGTGATGAGGACTTCTGGAGCACCATGTCGCAGCAGGATGTTCTCGACGAAAAATTTCGCCACTTCGGCTGCGCTGCCTTTAGGTAGAGCTTTAGTTTCTGCAAAGCGGGTGAGATAGTCCGTCGCCACGACGATCCACTTATTCCCGGATGTTGACATCGGAAACGGCCCCAACAAATCCATCCCAATCTGCTGGAATGGTCGGCGAGGAGGTTCGATCGGCTGTAGTAATCCTGCTGGCCTTGTCGGTGGTGTCTTGCGTCGTTGACAGTCTCGGCATGTCTTGACGTAACGGGCGACGTCGGCGGTCAGACGCGGCCAGTAATACCTTTCCTGTATTCTCGACAGCGTCCGGGAGAATCCGAGGTGCCCAGCGGTTGGATCGTCGTGTAGGGCGTGCAGTATCTCTGGACGCAGCGCTGACGGTACAACAAGAAGGTAGCTGGCGCGGACTGGTGAGAAGTTCTTCTTCACGAGTAGGTTGTTTTGAAGCGTGAACGAAGATAATCCACGCTTAAATGCCCTAGGGACAACATTGGTGTGCCCTTCCAAATACTCGACTAGGCCTTTTAGCTCCGGGTCCCCTCGTTGTTGTTCGGCGAAGTCTTCCGCGCTTATTATGCCAAGGAAGGCGTCGTCATCCTCGTCATCTTGCGGCGGTGGGTCAATGGGGGCGCGTGATAGGCAATCGGCATCTGAGTGTTTTCTTCCGGACTTGTATGTTACAGTGATGTCGTATTCTTGTAGTCTGAGGCTCCACCGCGCCAGCCGTCCTGAAGGGTCCTTTAAGTTAGCTAGCCAACACAACGCGTGGTGGTCGCTGACGACTTTGAATGGCCTGCCATAGAGGTAAGGGCGGAATTTAGCTGTAGCCCAAATGATGGCGAGGCATTCCTTTTCAGTCGTAGAATAATTGCTTTCCGCTTTTGACAGCGACCGGCTAGCATACGATATCACCCGTTCAAGTCCTTCTTTCCTCTGGACTAGGACGGCACCGAGGCCTAGGCTACTGGCGTCAGTGTGGATTTCGGTATCAGCGTCCTCGTCGAAGTGTGCAAGTACCGGCGGCGACTGCATGCGTCGTTTGAGTTCTTGAAATGCCTTGGCCTGCGGCGTTTCCCACTTGAACTCGACATCACATTTGGTTAGATGTGTTAGCGGCTCCGCGAGGCGTGAAAAGTCCTTGACAAAGCGCCTATAGTAGGCACACATGCCAAGGAATCTGCGCACTGCCTTCTTGTCGGTTGGCTGCGGGAACTTTGCGATGGCAGCTGTCTTCTGTGGGTCAGGGCGTACTCCTGATTTGCTGATGACGTGGCCTAGGAACAAAAGCTCATCGTAAGCAAATCGACACTTTTCCGGCTTCAGAGTGAGCCCTGATGACTTGATGGCATCTAGTACTGTCGCAAGCCGCCTCAGGTGATCGTCGAAATTTCCGGCGAAGACGACGACGTCATCCAAGTAAACGAGACAGGTCTGCCACTTCAATCCTGCTAAAACTGTGTCCATCACGCGCTGGAACGTTGCAGGAGCCGAGCACAGTCCGAATGGCATAACCTTGAACTCGTAGAGGCCGTCTGGAGTGACGAAGGCCGTCTTTTCGCGATCTCTTTCGTCGACTTCTATTTGCCAATAGCCAGACTTGAGGTCCATTGACGAGAAGTATTTAGCGTTGCAGAGCCGATCCAGTGCGTCGTCTATCCGTGGGAGGGGGTATACGTCCTTCTTCGTGATCTTGTTCAGACGACGATAATCGACGCAGAAACGCAGGGTTCCGTCCTTTTTTTTCACTAAAACGACTGGAGACGCCCACGGGCTTTTCGACGGCTGGATGATGTCGTCGCGCAGCATTTCGTCGACTTGTTGTCTTATAGCTTCGCGTTCTCGCGTCGAAACTCGGTAAGGGCTCTGGCGGAGAGGTCGAGCGCCCTCTTCGGTTATTATGCGATGCTTTGCGACTGGGGTTTGTCGAATCCTCGATGACGTCGAAAAGCACTCTTTGTATCGTCGAAGTAGACTTCTGAGCTGTTGTTGCTTAATCGTGGGGAGACTTGGATTTATGTCGAAGTCTGGCTCGGGAACTACGGTCGTCGGGGTAGATGCGGCAGAATCCGAAAGGACAAACGCATTGCTGTTTTCCAGAATTTCTTCGATGTATGCGATCGTCGTGCCCTTGTTGATGTGCTTGAACTCCTGGCTGAAGTTTGTCAGCAACACTTTCGTGTGTCCTCCGTGCAGTCGAGCGATCCCTCTTGCGACGCAAATTTCACGGTCTAGCAGTAGACGTTGGTCGCCTTCGATGACGCCTTCTACGTCAGCGGGTGTTTCGGTGCCGACCGAAATAAATATGCTGGAGCGAGGCGGGATGCTCACTTGATGTTCGAGCACACTCAAGGCCTGGTGACTACGAGGGCTCTCCGGCGGTATCGCATTATCTTCCGACAGCGTTATTGACTTTGACTTCAGGTCGATGACTGCGCCGTGTTGGTTGAGGAAGTCCATGCCGAGAATGACGTCTCGTGAACACTGTTGGAGGATAACGAAGGTGACAGGGTAAGTCCGGTCGTGGATATTAATTCTTGCCGTGCACATTCCTGTCGGCGTAATCAGGTGTCCTCCAGCGGTCCGAATTTGAGGGCCTTCCCATGCAGTCTTAACCTTCTTCAACTGGACGGCGATGTGTCCACTCATGACTGAGTAATCGGCACCTGTGTCGACTAAGGCGGTGACTGCGTGGCCATCTAGAAGCACGTCGAGGTCGGTGGTTCTTTGTCTTGCGTTGCAGTTGGGTCTTGGCGTCGGATCACGGCTTGTCGGGGGCGTCCGGTACATGAACGAAAAGCACCTCCACCAGATGTCACGTGGTGGTGACGTTGAATAACACAGTAGCAATACTGTGAACGACAAAACAAACTTTTATTGGGCGAACCTGTGCCCACAAAACAGGCTACACTTATAGCACAACGATAGCGGCGAACACGCTCGGCGATCGTCGAAAATCTGATCAGCGAGTCAAGCGCGTCGGCTTTTATAGAGCAGTCGTCGAATGTTCCAGACTAATCGTTCGGACCCGCGTACCTTCCACAAAGTTCTACACCATTCGCGTTACACGATGAAATCAGATAACACAACGTTCGGCGACAACAGATAGCCGGGTAGAAGTATCGATAACTTTCCAGAAACTTCGGATACATGCAGGCGCGTCCCGCGCAGTGCGATTACATTTCTTAGGTGGCGAAACGTGGTCGCCCGATAAAGATAAGTACACGTGTCAATATCGTCTGCATAGATCGACACACGGACGGATTGCGGAAGGGTGGGAACCAGGTCTATGAGCACGAGGTTAAATAGAGTGGGGCTCAGGACTCCGCCTTGTGGTACGCCACGGTAGGTGTTGTGTTGTGATGACGCACCGTCCTCTGTTTGCACAAAGAATGACCTGTCCTTCAAGAAGCTGAATATCCACCGAAAAACAAGGCCGCCTAGGCCGACATTGCCCAAAGCGTCCAGGATGGCTCGATGGGTTACGTTATCATAAACGCCTTTAACATCCAGGAACATTGCCGCTGACAGCCTCCTTAGGCTTTTTTCGTGCTGAACAGACGAGACAAGGTCGATGACGTTGTCTACAGAAGAGCGCCCGCGTCGAAAGCCTGCCATAGTGTCGGGGTATAACCTGTAGTGTTCTAGATACCACTCTAGACGCGTCAGCATCATCCTCTCCATCACCTTTCCTAGACAACTGGCCAGAGCAGTGGGACGATAAGATGCCACGTCTAGGGGTGATTTACCTGGTTTGAGCAGAGGCACAAGGCGGCTGGACTTCCATGCAGCAGGAACCACTCCTTCACGCCAAGAATTATTGTACATGCCTAGAAGAGCATGCCGGGCTGTTTGACCCAGGTGTCCGAGAGCTGCGTATGTCACCCCGTCAGGCTCAGGCGACGAGGAACGTCTGCACGCTGCCAACGCCGCCTGCAATTCCTCGATGGAAAACGGATTGTCCATACGAGAATCCCGTGAGATTGGAACATCACAGGGATCACGTGTAACGAACGATGGCGGTAGACCAGCAACTTTGAGACAGAAGTCGTCCGCTACATCGATCTCTCTGCGACCTTGGTAGAGAGCCAGGCATTCGAAGGGGTCGCGTTGTTGCGGTGATGTTCAAAGACCACGCACCATTCTCCATATATGTTACAGGGGTTTATGCGGATCAAGGGAATCGCAGCAGGTTTTCCACCTTGGAGACTGCAGGGAGTTGATCCGACGCTGGATCTTCTTCTGTATTCATCTCGCCTCCCTTAGTTCGTAGATGGACTTGGTGCGCCTGTACTTTCGTTCCGCGCGACGGCGGATTGCTCGAAGCCGCTCCAATTCTGCTTCGAATTCCGAAAACTTAGAAATAAGCCTAAAAGCTCTTGTGGCTTCTTGATCAGCGGCGTTAATTAGCTTTTCGATGTTGCCAGGTAGACAGTCCTGGAACTCTTGGCAATTCTTCTCCATGAGCAACGTGTATTGAGGCCAGTCAATGTGACGAAGAACTGTGGTAGACTGTCTTGCGTATGCCGTCGATTTTAACATATGTTGGGACGTGGTCACTACCATGCGTTTCGTCGTCCGTAAACCATTTCACACTGGCACTGAGGCATCTTGAAATAAAAGTCAAGTCCAGGCAGCTGCTGTATGTCAATCCCCGCAGAAAAGTAGGACTGCCATCATTTAGGCAGCAGAGCTCATGGTCCGACGCGAAGGATAGTAGACGTCTTCCTCGGCAATCCATCTTTAAGCTTCCCCATAGCGGATGATGCGCATTGAAGTCGCCGGTAATAATCCATGGTCCAGGTGTCGCCGTTAAAATTGCACTTAGTCTCGCGTTGTCAAATCGACTCGAAGGTGAAATGTAGGCACCTATGAGCGTGAGTGCGACGTTCTTGCATTTTATCGTCAAACATACGTACTGAGTGTCGTCATCAGGTGCCACTGGGTGTGAAATATACGTGAAATCTCATCTGATATAAACGACGACTTTGCTGCGTTCGCTACAGGTAGCAGACATGAAAGCTTCATATCCTGATAGGCGGATGGCGTTGTCAATGTTTGGTTCACAAATGACGATTATTGGAAACTTGTTCTTAAAAACAAACGGACGAAAGTCCGAAATGCGGGATTTAATGCCTCTGACATTCCATTGGAAGAGAGGCGCTTCCTTGACCTCTTTAAGGAACGAGTGTAGAGGAGCAGCCATGGTGCTTCTCAAGACCGGACAGTACTGGATTCAGGGCGTCCAGTATTTGAAGTGCGCCTCGGGCCGCCGGTGTGTGTATGGCGGTCAGAAGTAGTCGTAGCGTGTTCATAAAGGCGCTTATCATGGTGACAACTTGTTTGTCGTCGTCTAGGTTGCTGCCAGAAGGTGAAGCATGATCCGGCGAGCGTGCAACGTCTTGTCGCTCCACTGGTGGATCTAGCCGTGGCAACGGCGGCCACTCCTCGCATGAGGCAATGATGTTACCAACTTTCTGCTTAGGATCCTCATTGCTACCATTGCTAGTTGTATGTGAAAATTTGTGGACTGTCAATGGACGTGGTGCATCCTTAGCAATAGCAGCGAGTTTCCTAAATCTCCGGTGACGTGAACGTCGACGACGCACTTTAGCGGCAGCCTCCGTGTGCGAGGAACCATCCCTGATCATTTGCCTCAAGACTTTCGCCTCATTTTTCACGTGTGGGCAATTCTTTGAAGTTGCATCATGAGAGCCCTGACAATTGGCGCACTTTTGTTTCTCTGCACAACAAGCGTCGGAGCTGTGCGACCCAGAGCAACGTAAGCACACGGCAGCATTTGTGCAAACCGCACTAACGTGCCCTATCCTTTGACACTTCCTGCACTGAAGCGGCTTTGGCACAAAAGGTCGTACTATATGTCGGAAGTGACCGAACTTGATGTGTGACGGTAGGCTGTCTCCATTAAAAGTTAACTTCACATACTGCGAGTTCCCCAGGCTACGGGCTTGCAATATGGCAACTCCCTCTGTCGCCGGCTTGATGAGTATGTGCAGGTCAGCATACCTTATCGAATTATTTACGTCATACACAACGGCGGCCGTAGAGTCGTGATCATCTTGCTTATAGCAGCGTACGTTGAGGCTATCCAGCACCTTAACATTACTAAGAATGTCTAGCGCGCTGCGGTTTGTGACGTCACTAGCAAGGATGTTCTTTCGGGCGTTGATCCTTACATCTTTGATCTGACTCGGAACGAGTGCCTCGAGCGACACAGATGTGGCTTGGCGGTTGATCCGGTTTATATTGTCGCTAGCAGCCACAGGCACAAATAAAATTGTGAGGTCTGATGGCTTTCACGTAGGGATCACAGTTGCCTTACTTGTGGAAGGAGATGTCCTGACGAGTCGTCTCTTTGCTTTCTTCTTCGCTACGGGCACGAAGTCACTGTCATCCGAGGTTTGATCACTGGTCGCTGAGTAGATCACAGTGTCCTCGCTGTCGCTGTCACTCGGGCGACTAGACTGTTTTCTCGGAGCGGCCGCTGTTGATGTCGAAAGAGCAGGGACCCCTCCAGGTGACTCCACGTCCATCGCCGTAGTTAAGGGAGCGGCGTCTCCCACCGGGTAGCTTCAAATTCGCAGAGACACAAAAGCAGCGTTCCACACAGTAGACACTTCGGCGTCGTCTCTTCTTTTGCTCAATATTCTGCTTGTTGCCAGTTCGCGATTGCTGTTATCACATTTTCTTTTTCCCTTTGTGCTCTTTCGTGCCAAGTTGATTGGTTGCCGCTTTGTTGCGAGCCCAATGATCCCGACCCATTCAGAGCCTACCGACAGTATTGAAGCAATTGAGTCTAAACTAGAAATTTAAACAGGCAATTCACTAACGTCATTCCCGGCAAATTTCAGTTAAAGTTGCACTTCACTGGGCGTGATGATGTGGAACTAAAAGAAAAAAAAGCATTTGAAAACCTGGAAGCAAGTTTAAGTGCTTGAAATCACATCATTGAGAAACAGCGGGATGAAAAATTCAAGCTTACAAGTGATAATACAAAGCTCACATTAGAGGACAAAGCACTCTCCCAAAGCGTGGCTGAGCTGAAACAATACTCTAGAATGAACAGTGTTGAAGACAGGGGCCGTCCCCTGCTCCCAAGGGGGGGCGCTGCATCGCAGTCATGCACCAGTCATGCGCCAGTCCTGTCGTATGTGTTCCTTTTACTTCGTTTTCGTCTTTAGTGCTTTTTTATGAAAACTGTCAAGATGAACCAACACGGCCAAATCAAAGTATTGTTGCAAAGAACCAAAAGCGACTGACCTTGATGTCGCCCATCTAGTGCCTACGAAAGCTCAAGAGAAGAAAACATCGTAGCCAGATTCTGTGCGCGAATAAAGAAGGACGAATTTGTCAGTAAAATACTTAAGGCTAAGCTTCACCTCAGCGACATCGGCGTGAATGTTTGGTTGACGGCGCCGTCGACATCAAGAACACCTGAGACCGCCAAATAACTCGCTTTTTACTAAGGCGCTGCGTTTGGAAAAACAACAACACGAACGGCAATTTCTTTGAAAATGAAAGCCAGGAAAGCCGAGAAGGCCAGGGTGTACCACATTGCCGATGAGTCAGACCTAGTGCTCATTAAGTAATCAACGCTTTAATTTGTGCCCGCCTTAACCCGTTTCTTCCATCATGGCATAATGACGACGAGTGACTTAGATGACTTGCTTCAGAAAAGTAATCACTCTCTTATCCATTTCAATGCGCGCAGCCCGCGCAAACACTACGATGACTTCCAGAACCTGCTTTCAACTCTTCGTTTCCCCTTTTCAATCATTGTTGTCTCAGAGACATGGCTTAGCAATGTAGATAAAAACTTTTGCTTTTAGCTTCATGTAAATCAGAGTACACCTACAGACTCTCCAGTAACAGCGGTGGAAGGTGTTTGTATCTTGAGTGGAATCCCATACAAACGCAAACTAGACCTCAGGCTAAATATATAAAACTGCGAATCAATTTGGTTGGAATTTCATCCTAACTTTCTCAACACCGACAATAAAATTTCATCTTTGGTCGCGTTTGCCGTTAACCTTCTTCCTGAGCTCCAGATATTTGCATTTCTCTCGAAAATATAATGACAAAGTTATCCATGCAGAACAAAAGTTTCATAATTACGGATAATATGAACATAAACTAATGCAGTCATTCCTGAGTTAATGTCCCTGCTCGTTCAGTTCCTCCGGATTGTAGTACTCTATTGATCACGCATTGTCTAATATTTTGAATCCACCTAATGCGGGAATACTTGAAACTGATATTACTAATTTCTCTTCTTTCTGCCCACTATATCTGCGCACTATTCTTATACAAGCACTTACGCCAAACTTCATTTAAAAAAAAGACATTCTGAGAACCTCTATCTCATACTGACTGGTATTTCGTTCTTCACACCAGCGATCCGCAAGTTGTCGCGTTTTCTGAGAAACTTGCGATCACTTAAAGATACGCAAATGCAAAAGTAAGTAGTGACACCTCCAAACCCATGCGTCACTGACATTCTGCTAAAAGCCATGCACACACATAAAAAAGGCCCGTATTGAAAAGCAAGAAGATAACTATTCAATACAACCCTACGTGCGCGTTACAAGCAACTCTGCAACTCACTTTCTGCTAAGCTTTAAAAAAATTAAAAGTGATTCCACTCTATGAAGATGGGTGACCAGCCGAGGTGTGTACATGTGTATAATTATAGCCGGGTGCTATCGCCACGTGATGCGCATACTTCTCCAGTCCGGCAACGTGGCTCTACGCGTCGTCGTGCACTACAGTGTGACTAATCGCGTGTTGTACTTCTTTTGAGAAAATACTGAGGAGGTGATATCTTCTCAATATCGTCTTGCACTTCGCCATTTCTTTCATCTTTCTATGGAATGTTGTGCAGCATCTGCTAGTCAACGCAGCGCATTACGATGTTTGTATGATGGAAAGTTCACCCGAACGTCGAGCCAGGCCTTTACATGGCCCTTCTTCACGGGACCCTTCTTGTAACTGGGCATCGACAGCAGTGTGATTAGTTGTTGCAGATGGTTCCCAGAGGGGGAGCCTCCGGAAACTCAGCTGAGGACAAAGCTGTTTTTTCCAAGATGCACACGACACTTTTATTCCAACAAACGAAAATAGAGGCACATAAAATAACTACCCAATGAAAAACTCATAATTACAAACAAAATATAGTTAGAGCTATAACAGTAGCCACAGCACTCGTGATGGGGGCAGAATGTGAGTGTGGGCGTGTACGCAATAGTTCAATGCGGAGGGGCGAAGACGAGGCTTCGAAAAAAAAGTGGCGTTCGTGTCACCACAATGTCGATGTAGCTGACCGATGAGCCAACGGCAAGGTCGCAGCTCTGGCTTGCAGACGGGACGCAGGTGGCTTCGTGGCACGGGCAGATGGAGGCGGCGCCTCGGCCTGGTAGCTGGGTGCAAACTCAGGCCCGTAGCCCGACTGCTCGCACTCTGCCTGTGGACGCAGAAATTCGCCGGCCTCAGGTAGACTAGTTCGCCGGCCGTGGTCGGGAAGAGCAGCGACGCCTGGGAACGAGACGGCAGGAGGCCCCGCTCGGTCGAAGCCCTGGTAGCTCGGCTCCGTAACCCCACGGCCCGTTTTCAGCTCCCGATCCTGTGGCCAATCTTCACCATTGCACCGCTTCCTCGAACTCTCGCCCTCTTCCGTGAGCGCGCCTTCCTTTTCTGCCACCTTGGTCGATTTGTACTTTCTTGATTGGCCCCTGGGAACTCCGTACACTTTCCCGTTTGGGTCACTTCCTTTGTGTATTACCTTTATGCGCCGCGCGTTCATCCTCTTCACGCTCCTCGACGTTCTCATCTTCCATTCAGCACTGAAATTGCATCCGCGCAAGCAATCTGTTGTCATCTTCTTTCTCTTCTTCCACTACGACACCGCTTCGCGAGCTTCAAACATCACAAAGAGATGACACTTGATGTGTACTTCTACGGTCATGTCGTCTTTGACGTACCGAGGAAGACTTTGAACCGTCCTCCTGAACGTCAAAGGCACGTTGATGACCTGTTCTTTGATTCTGAACTGCCCACCCCTATGTGTCAAACGTCTGATGCACATGAAGGGAAGGCATGGCGAGACAAGCCGTTAATCCACAGCGTCGAGCTTCAGAAACTGTGCCAGCATGAGCGGATACACGTAACCGTTCGTCATGGCAAAACGCGAAACGGCACCCTTCGGTAGAGCATCTCCACATGTACCACACAGGCGAAAGTCGGACACCCACTGGTCAAGGAAACACCGCATTAACACATTCAACGCACGCTGCCGCTTCTTTTGGTCCGTCATGGTGGCGATCGTAGCAAGGTCATTTTCAAACCACATTCCGCCACACACGTTGCAACTGACGCGGAAGTTGCGGTCCAGAAAACCTCGTTGGAAACTGGCATTCGCACCCTTTAGCCGATCGACATTGACACATTTGGGCCGATGTAACTGGGCAGCATTCTCCGCCTTGCGATGTACTTCGTCTTGTCTGGCGGCGCGCTCAGGCTTCGCGTTTGCAGCATGAGCTTTGTCGGCATTCTGTGCCCGCCGCCGTTACCGCACACATTCCCGGTTATGTTCCCGCCGTTGCTCTTTGTACGCGCGCTGTTCTTCCACAGTTCGGACGAGACGTGGCCTACCCATTGTAAGGGTGAAACGGAACCGAAAAAAGCTACGTCCTTCCTCTATAGAGTCTCACCCGCTACAGACTTTTAGCCCCTTAATCAGCGACTCATACGCCCCCCCCCCCCCCCCCCCTGAACGCGGCCCACATGATGATAGTTTGTACACACGCACATCACGAAATGCTGGTAACTAGCCTAAGGCGGCTCCACTCTTTAAGGTGAAAACAAATGTTATGCACAAACGTTACTTAAATGCGGTTCTGTTAAAAAAAACTTGCAAATAAGGAGCTCACAATCATCCAAGATATCCCACGATTGCAATACTTATATAAAGCCACTTATGATTGCAGACGCTTTCATCGATTTTTTTGTGCCTGATGTCTCCACTCAAGGAGAACACAACTCGTATACATCAAAGCGCCATCCACAATTATTTTATGTGTTTCGAATTAATGCTGACGATTGGTACCAGTTAGAAACAGCTGAAAGATATCTATCGCGGGGCCGGACAACATTAATCCTGGTCACGTTAAAATAACTTGTAAATCAATATTAGTTGTTCTGCTTTCAACATAAGTTGTTGAGAAATTCTTGGCCTCATGTTTAAAACAGGCACATTTCCTCGCGAGCTTAAACGTTTTAAGGACACTCCAGTTTTTAAAAAAGCCGATCGCTCAATACTATTTTACTACAGGCCAATCTGTGTTTTACCGTTCTATAGCAAGGGCATCGAGAAAACAACCGAAAAGCAATTGATGGAATATTTAAAGAAATTTAATATTCTTCCACCTGACCAAATTGCATTTCCATTCGGTTACTCTCTCACCAAGGGCTTGTATAAGTACGTTCCCACTAGCGACAGAATTGCGCGCGACACGCCGAGCGTGGTGTGCGTCAGCGCGGCAGACGCGCACAGGCGAGTTCGGAATCGCGTTGGGTGGGACGCGTCCGCAACGCTTGGCGTCCCGAGTTATCTCGTCCCATTCCATACTTCTCGCGGGATGGTGCGTTCCGTTCCATAGAGTTTCTCACTATATTACCTAGAGGAAAATCTGGCGCTGCTGCACTGTGGTATGTATGGGAATGCCGGTACATTGTGGTACATTGTGACTTCGGGAGAGGACGAAGAAGACGAAGAACCTGCTGCTAGCCTGCCGTTCCTGCCGTTCCTGCTCGCTCGCTGCGGCTTCTGTCACTTGGCCGGGTTTTGGGTGATATTAGGCTTTACTAATCCTATTTATTGAGCTCTCACTAATTCTAACGCCACCTTCATCCTAGGCTGATGTCCATAAACTCCCCAGGCAGGGGTTTTTCCCCATGGGCGGCCTCTATTCCAACGGGTGAATTACCTCTAGATTTGTTCATCCGCAGTGGTGTGAGCAACATCCCGGTGGCTCTGGTTCCTTCAAATGGAGGCTTTATACGTCTGACCAACCCCCATGCGATCCAGAAATCTCTGCAAGCTGCTACCTCTTCATACCAGACCATCACGGAAGTGAGGCAGTTCGGCCGCGGAGGTATCGTGTGTCGATCGCCAGACCAGTCCTGTGTCGCGGATTTGCTAAAGTGCTCATCATTCGCGTCATTACCGGTGAGTGCCTTCATCCCTGCTCACCTCGCCTGCACTAAGGGAATAGTCAGAGGTGTCGATGCTGATCTTTCTCCCGCTGAAACACTTGAGAGATTGTCTGGGACTGGAGTAATCGCTGTTTACCGATGCAATGAAGTGGTAGACAATAAGCGGCTCCCAACAGAATCAGTGATAGCAACTTTTGCTGGAACTTCCTGCCCGTCAGAGCTAAAGGTGTGGCCCCTTGTGTTCAGAGTTGAACCCCTGGCGTCGCGTCTGATTCAATGCCGCAATTGCTGGAGATACGGCCATAGTATGGCAGGGTGTAAATCAAGACAGCGTTGTTGCGCATGTGGGGGAGAACACGCTCAAAGTGATTGTAATGCCCAAGAAGAGCGATGCTGTCTCTGTGATGGAAATCATCCAGCCAATTATTTAAACTGTTCTGTTAGGGCTCAAGAATTACAGGTGATTAAAATAATTGACCGTCGACGCTGCTCTAGGATGGAGGCCGTAAACATTGTGAAAGAAAGGGCATCTGGCTATGCGGGGACAATAGGTAGACAAAATCTTACCACGGACCGATCACTTACTGCAACTATAGAGGCCGCTGTGGAAAAGGCAGTTGCTAAAGCTATGGAAAGGTTGGCAATGAGCCTTGGTGAATGTATCTCACAAGCCGTTTCTAGCCATTTATCTCATTTGATGCAAACTACCTGCCCAGCTCCTGTACCAACGCAAACAGTTGATCCTGAGCACCAAACTAACCATGAAAGATCAGACGCCAGTCCTTGCAATAATGATATTGGACTTTCAACTCCCTCTTCCGCGGGCCCTACAACTTGTCATCTGATTAATACAGATTTGGAGATGAGAGAGGTAGAACAAAATGCTCGAGCATATAAAAGAACCATGTCTTCTATTAGTGAAGACTCCTCCCCCGGTCCTCACTCAAAAGCTAAGAAATGTCAGTCCAGTGTTGTGCTAAAGGATAACATTCTACAGAAAGCCGTTTCGACTGCGGCACTTTCCAAAACATAGGATCACTAAAAGTGCTTCAGTGGAACTGCCGCTCTTTATATTCGGCATCAGTAGATTTAACTTGTTTAACTTCTCAATTTAATCCTGATTTACTTATGTTACAAGAAACGTGGCTAAATCCTGAGAAATCTTTTCAACTGAAATTCTACAGGTCATTCCGATTAGACCGTCCTACAAGAGGTGGCGGATTACTTACACTTATCTCATCTAAATTTTGCCATAAGGCTAAAATTTCATTTCAAGTTTGTACTCCAGAGTGTGAAATCCTAGCGATAGAACTGGTTCTCCCGGGATGTTGTCCTTTTACCGTAGTTAATGCATATTTTCCATCTGGCGTACAGGACACTAGCACACTGGATAGTGTTATTAACTCTTGTGGACGTGACATTGTAATCTCAGGTGATTTCAATTCTCACCATATCTCATGGGGTTTAAGAACAGATTTGTGCGGCACCCGATTGTGGAACTGGTCGTTGGACAATCGACTCACGTGTGCAAACTCCGGATCTATTACGTTTGTTAGAGGCCAATCTTACTCTTCACTAGATCTTACATTCTCGGGCCCGAGTCTCTCCGTAACTTCTTGGTCGACTATTGATTGTTCGACAAGCAGTGATCACCTTCCAATAGTATTTGACGTTGCACGTCCGGTAACATTTATAAGTGACCAGGTTCGAACTTTCATAAATTACAACATTTTTAAAAAATGCTTACGAAATGTTCTTTCATCTCTGTCTGATGCACCTACAGAACAAAAAACCACGATTATCTGTTCCGCTTTGGAAAGTTCTCAAAAGAAGGCTCAATTTGAGATTACATTGAATAAAAGAAATTCTTACAGTCCTTGGTGGAATGAAGAATGCATTCGAGACTACAGAAAGAGAAAAGCTGCTTGGAAAAAATTATTGCATAACCAGAGTCCCCAAAATTGGAGTGACTATAAATTTTTTCGAGCTGTCTTTAAACATACAGTTTCTAAAGCCAAAGATGAATTCGACTGTAAGCATTTTGATTTCTTGTCTAATAATAAAAATAAGCGTGCATTGTTCCGTTTTCTCCGCGGTAGAAAAGTTCTTCCGCGTCAAATTAATATCGACTCTATAATCTTAAGTAGCGATGAAATGAAACAATCACTAGAAGAAATCGCGAAGGGATTAGAAATTAGATTTTCTTCTGTCTTGCCAAGTTGTTCTCGCTTAGGAAGGGCATCAGATAATTTTACAGAAATCTCCATGTTAGAATTGGCTGAGATCGTGGAGCGACTTCCAGATTCAGCTCCCGGTGTGGATGGGGTAACATCTACTATGATCAGAATTTTATTTAAGGAAGCTCCTGATGACCTTTTAGCTGTTGTAAATTACTCAATTCGCTTCTCATGGATTCCGTCTGCGTGGAAAATTGCTAAAATCATCCCTATTCTTAAAAATCATGGGGAAGGATATACAATAGATAACATTAGGCCAATTGCGCTAACCTCAAATTTGGTTAAATTATTTGAAAGAATTCTATATGCCCGCATGAATAAATTTATACAGAACAAGGACTTGCTTAGCCCCTGCCAAATTGGATTCCGACCATTATGTTCAATTTGGCATGCTCACGTGGATCTAGAAAGCAGAATAAAATTAGCATGGCGACAGAGGCAAATAGGTGCTCTTGTGACATTAGACATTTCCAAAGCCTACGACAGTGTAGAACACTTAATTTTATTAGATATATTGCGAAATCTAGAGATTCCAAATTACTTTTCAAACTGGATTGGTGAATTTTTAAATGGAAGAACATTTTACTGCAGTCTGAGAGGCGTTTCCTCGAGTATATATAATCAATCACGAGGTGTTCCACAAGGAGCTGTCACTTCACCGTTACTATTTAATATTCTGATGTGTTCCATTCCTCTACATCAAGAAGTACAAACATACGTATACGCGGATGACATTGCTTTCTTTGCATCAGACAGTGATATTCACTCTCTATATTATCGACTACAAAACTACCTCAACGCCATAGAAACCTGGTTAAACAAAATTCGCCTTTCACTTAACGTTAGAAAATGCTCGATATTGGTTTTCCCTTTTAACAATCCCGTTAATATATCGATATCCTATCGCCTCGAGACTATACCTCAAGTGGAGTCGGTGAAATACTTAGGTGTAGTATATGACGGTTCCCTCAGCTGGCTCGGCCATATTGACCATATAGTTAAAAAAGGAGTGCGAGCAGTTGGTATGCTACGTAAGCTGTGCAACAGTCGGTCCGGAATGCGGAGAGATCCACTTTTAATAATATACAAAATGTATGTACGGCCCATTTTAGAATTTGGATGCGTTTTATTTTCTGGTGCTCCAGCTTATAAATTACGTCCCCTTGTTCTACTTGAGCGGGAAGCCCTACGACTGTGTTGCGGGTTATCGAAATATGTTGCCAATAACATATTACACCAAGAAGTCAGGTTGCCCTCAATATTGTGTAGATTTCGGTTACTGACGGTGCAAACAGTATTAAAATTGTATGAATCCCCTATTACAAGATTGAAATGCAGATTCATTTCCCAGCCTGCACTTTTCTTCGGAGTGCATTGGCATCGTTTTCATACACCACAGGTGGTCTTCGCACAAACATTGATAAATCCCTAAATGTACGTCTCTGGGAGGTACCGCCTATTTGTGATGCGCGAAAGAACCTACAGAATATATATGATGACATCTACCCAAATAATGCAAAACATCTCCCTTATAATATATTAAACGGCTTATTACAGGACCATTTATTGAGTTTATCTATAAGTACGGTCATTGCGACAGACGCCTCACAGTGTGAAGAAAAATCTGGAATTGGCATTTTCTCTCCCGCTCTAGACTGGTCATTTGCAATCAGGATTCCGGACTTCTATTCCGTATTTTTGGCTGAATTTCTAGCTGTAGTCCTAGCCTTACGCAAACTAAATTTTTCAATATCGGCCATAGTAATAATAACAGATTCTTTATCCTTATGTTCCTCGCTCACAGCAAATGGTGTCACTAACCTTTTACGTACATTTCATTTTCTAGTGCCTGCCCACATAAATTTAATTAGATTGCTTTGGGTGCCTGGACATAAAGGATTAGTCATGAACGAAATGGCTGACAGTCTCGCGAGAGAGGCCCTCAGTGGCCCTGTATTACCATTACTTCCTACAATAGCTTACCTGACGACTACAAGATTCAGGAGATACACAATTACTCAAGACTTTTTGAACCCAGCTGTAGCTAATTTTTCAGAATATCGACACCTCCTATTCCCTTGGCCCAAAAATTCCTTCCACACCAGAAAAACTGAAGTCATCTTTACCCGATTACGTTGTCGAATACCAAAATTAAACTTCTATCGTCACAGGGCTGGTCTGGTGCCCTCCCCTCTGTGCCCAGTCTGTGGAGAAGATGAAACAATAGATCATTTTTTCATATTCTGCCGCCGTTTCACTTCTTTAAGAAAAAATCTAGAATCAAGATTTACACAGCTTGGTTTGAGCTTTTCAATTATAAATATCTTTTCCCTAGGAGCCTCCTCTCTTGGAAAGTGCCACAGGGATATTTGCTCAACCTTGGAGGATTTTATAAGTTCTACAAAGAGATTGACTTGAATTCTTAAACATTTTATTTTGTTCACTTTCTCTAGTTGCCTTTACCAATTTCAGTCTTTTAATAAAGATAGCCTAATTTCACCCAAATCTTGGCCAATTATCCCACAGTGGGTGTGCGCCATCGCATAAGGAATACCATACCATACCTGTCTGAGTAGCTCTGCCTACATTTATCGTTATTTTCTGGTAATATTACTGATCAGAACGGTTCAAGACGTCTGTCGACTCGAAAAGGTACCTTTCGTATCGGAGACCGACGAGTGCTGCACCACCCGCCGCCTCACAAGGTGCTAGAAGGAACCAAGCTGGCACCGACGAGCAACCCGCCATGACCTCCCAAGGGCTGACACTGGGTCAGAAACGCCAGCTGGTTTGTACAAGCCAGCCTGACTGCAAGCGACAAGACACTGGTGAATCTGAAGACGAGTCAACTATCATCGATGACGACAACGTGGCGAACGCTTCAGACCTAGACATGGACGAGGGTGGTTTCTGAATTGTGCGCCATCGTAAAGACAGGGCGGAGGGCATTCCAGTGTTAATCACTGCAACATCCGAAAGAGATGATTTAAGGCAAGTAAACCCTATTGTCCTGTATTCTCAGCTTGAAACGATTCTCGGTGGAGCACCAGTGAAGAGCCACTTCACAGCACAGGGAGCCCTGCTCTTAAATGTAGAGACAGAAGGACAAGCCAACGTCCTTCTAGACACCAAGAATATTGGTGGCATAGTCATATCTGCCCGTGTCCCACATAGCTATATGAAAAACACGTGCATTGTTAGAGGAGTCCCTAAATGGTACTCGGATGAGGAGCTGCTCACCTACCTGAGACCTCAGGGAGTATTCCATGCAAGAAGAATCATCCGTCGGGTCCAAACCTCGTCATCTGAATGGGAGTCAAGGCGCACTAACTCGGTGGTTCTCACATTTGCTCCAAATTCTGAACGCCCGGAGAAGATCAACCTTGGTTTCACCAGACACGAGCTTGTCGACTACGTGGAGACACCACCACGCTGTTTTAAGTGTCAGCGCTTCGGACATATCGCTAAGTACTGTCGTGGGGAACAGAGGTGCAAGCGCTGTGGGGGACCTCATGACTTTAAGACGTGTGCAAGTAAAGACAACTTTGTGTGTGCAAATTGCGGCGGTGACCATCCTGCTAGCTACGGTCGATGCCCGGCGCGGACAGCTGCTCAGCGAAGAAATAAGATGTTTGTTCTGGGTCCAAAGAGTGCAAGCGCACCATCGAACACGAAGAAGACGTCCAGAGCGCCACAACTAACTGGTTTGGAAACAGAGTACGCATCTCATTTGCCGCGTTTCACAGCGATAAACGAAGTTATTGAGCCAACGCAAACGGTCACAGCGGCTGAGAAACTTGTTCGAAAAGAGTCCGAAAAGCGCACCTATGCGGCCGCAGTAAACCGACCTCAGGTACCACTTGGCAACAGTCAGCAGAAAAACTGCCAGCATGTGATACGCGCTTTGTTCACGGCACTACGTTCCCACGTCGCGAAGATGCCTGCTAGTTCAACGAAGGATATGCTGGAAGCAGTGCTGGCTCTTGAGTCAGTAATACTCTGCTCTACTTCCACATACACTCAGTAGCATAACGGCAATGTTTCGCCCACTTGGTCGATTCCGTCGTCCAAAAGTGCCCTTAATAATGCAATGGAACTGCGCCGGTATTCTACAGCGTCTTTCTGAACTCAGCCTTTTCCTTCGAGACATACCTATACCAATTCTAGCCCTCTCGGAGGCCGGTCTCCCAAATGGAAGGACGTCAGACATGGAAATCCGAGTATACCATCATTTGCAAATGGAAGTGCGATGATATACATCAGGCGAGAAATACCTCACGTCACCTTACCAGTGCAAGACCTTTGTTCTACCTTCTTGGAAGTCACCGCTGTGCAAGTGTGCCTAGGAAAACGAAAACTCAGTGTGGTGTCGGTGTATATAAGTCCGCGCAGGAAGGTCTCCATGAAGGCATTCATAAAGTACCTTTGCATTCGTTGCCCCTCTCCTATAATATTCTGTGGGGACTTTAACGCACATCATTCGCTTTGGGGAGATAAGACTGCAGATTCCCGAGGCATGGAACTAGTCACAGCCGCGGAAGCTGCTGACTTGTGTATCGCGAACGATGGCAAACCGACTTTCTTCAGACCACCAGATTCATGGAGTGCCATAGACCTTGTTATCCATTCTACAGACCTTGTCGTATCGTCAACAACGGCCCCAGACAGGATGGGCAGTGACCACTTTCCGATCTTCACCAACATCACCGGATTTCACACTGCAGGGCGACAATTCTGTGCTGTGACCCGCTGGGACACATACACAGAAGCGTTGGACGAATCCCCTGGTGAGCTGTTCGCAGGTATGCTGCGGAGCAAAAGAGTGGCTACCTCAATGTTGAAACTGCCAGAGCATTTCCCTACTCCTGATTTGAAACTAAAGAACCTCTGCGCAGCGCGTAGGAGAGCGGAGCCAAAACTAATGACAAAAACGGGAAATCCATCTCCGAAAACTGAATACAACAGGATAAACGCTGTCATCCGTCGTCATACAAAAAGATTAAGACGAGTTCATTGGGTTGCTTTCTGTGAGAGTTTATCGGCGTTTACTCCCATGACAAGGATATGGGGAGTAATGAATAGCCTATCCGGAAAGATTCGCCTACACAGGCCATTCGAAGCACTTGCTTTAAAGCAAGGAAAAGATTTGCAAACCCTTGCAGAAGATTTTGCAGACGTATACACATCTGGCAGATCAGCAGGAGTATCGAACCCTCTGTTGTCTGAAGCATTCCATACCATGGATACGCCGTTCACCTTTCGTGAGTTGGATTTGGCGCTTAGCAAAATAAGAAGACGATGTGCTGTGGGTCCCGATTCGATCAGCAATCAGATGCTGACAAATCTGCCATATGAACGAAAACGAGCACTTCTGGACATATTTAATCACGCCTGGAGCACAGGAGAGATCCCAGAAGCGTGGAAGACAGCATGGGTGGTTCCAGTGCTCAAGTCCGGCAAAGATCCTGCAAACCTCACCTCATATCGGCCAGTATCGCTAACATCATGCGTATCAAAGTTGATGGAAAGACTAATATGTACGAGGTTAACATGGTATCTTGAGCAAGGAAATAGACTGCCATCATGTATGACCGGATTTCGTCCACGGTTGAGTGCCCAGGACAGTGTCTTCGATCTACTAAGCCATATCGAGCACCATCGCGTAGACGGCCTTTCCACACTCGCCATCTTTATGGACGTTGCCAATGCATACGACTGTGTGCTTCATACAGGCATCATCAACGGACTCCGAGCCATGGGCTTCTCGGGAAATGCTCTTCGATTCGTCCATGAATTTCTCAGTGATCGATGTGTACAAGTTAAGTTGGGAAGTATAATGAGTGTCAAGCGACGCATTTCCCTCGGCGTCCCACAAGGAAGAGTCCTATCCCCCTTGCTTTTTAACGTTGCCATGGCCAGCCTTCCAGATGCCCTGAAAGTAGGTTGGACGGCAGTTAAAATGTCCATCTACGCAGATGACATCTGCATTTGGATCTCGGGGTACCAACACAAACGTTTGGCCCGGATAGCCCAGGCCGCAACCTCCACTATCGATCGCCACTTATCGACGCTTGGCCTATCCTTATCAGCGGAAAAATCAGCCTTCATGCTTTTCCCGGGAGTGAGACGCAAGTCAACACGTCTGACGCTGAATATCAGAGGGCATTCAATTCTTCGTGCAACTCATGTTCGATTCCTGGGCGTCACCATCGACAACAAGCTACTATGGCGTGGTGCGGTCGAAAGTGTTGTTGCTGCATCAGTGCAAAGAATCAACGCACTTCGTCGATTGGCGTTGGGGAAACAATCCCATATCCATGCTTAAACTGAACGCTGCACTGATAACAAGCCGCATTCTTTATCAGCTCCCTCTGATATCACCGTCATCGAGTCAATTCGAGCGCTTGGAGGCAGTGCACAGAAAGGGACTTCGCTTGGCGATGGGAGCTCCAACGGCGGCTTCAAACAAGAAAGTCACTAATGAGGCAGAGTCTCTTCCACTCCGCATCTTGGCATCTCAGGCCTTGCTGACGCTGCTATTAAGGCTGGGCGAGTCACGCGCAGGCACGGCGCTTCTCCGGCGGCTAAGATCAAGAACTCGCTCACATTTCCATGCGGCGCTGAACACCTTCGGATTTTTAGGATTGGAATGGCCTAAATGAAGTCGCCTTGACCCGCCATGGTCTTTTCCGGACGTTACCTGCAGCCTCAATGTACCCCACCTACCGACGAACCGCACCATTTCAACTGCCGAAGCCAAGTTTATTGTGCTGGACCACTTGAGCACTGTGTTTCAAAGCCATCTACAAGTGTACACAGACGGTTCGGTGTGCGCACAAACAGATAGCTGTGCAGCGGCATTCTGCATACCATCCCTTGATGTGTCATGGTCTGGCCGACTGGATCGCGTAGTTTCCTCTACAACAGTAGAAAGCACCGCAATCACCGCGGCTTTGCGGAAACTACGTGCCTTTTCTGCACGAGATGTCGTGGTGCTGATGAATTCCAAGTCAGCATTACAAAGATTACATCGGGGCCTACCTCTAGAGAAATTTACAAGGCAGTCTCTGGCACTGATTGACGACCTAACGAGCAAAGGATTTAACATAAGGTTTCAGTGGATTCCATCACACGTAGGAATTGATGGAAACGAGGAAGCTGACGCCCTTGCACGCCTAGCGCTGACATGTGTCCCAAAAGTGAAAGCTCCAAAAGCTTTTCAAAACCCTAAGGATGCAATCCGCCTTCACTTTAGACAGATGCACAAGAATCCACACGAATCATGTGTGACTCATGGATTTACACGCGAACAAGCGACGCTTTTATACCGCATCAGCACCGACTCTGCATACACCCCAGCTTGGTTATTCAAGACTGGGCTTCGCGCTTCCCCACTCTGTGTTTTCTGTGGTGACATTGGTGACATCGAACATTTCATTTGGCTATGCCCACAGTTTGACACAGAAAGAAAAGCGTTGGTCGACAACCTGCAAAAAAGCGGTCTCACGCACAGGACCTTTAAAGACGTTGTTTTCCCCGGAGGGCCCGCGGCATTCAGGAAGAGAGCGCAACGACTGCTGATAGCCTTCCTGCGAGACACGGGGCTCATCGACACCTGGTGACACACCCCTGATCTCAACTCCAAGGAGGATCAGGCGGAACGATTGCCGGCTATGTATGCCAGGCTAACCCCGCCTGCTTCAACATCACCACCACCACCACCACCACCCATTTTTGTCGGGGAACATTTATAATCGGCAAGTGAAGAATCCACATGCTTACGTGTTAAAATTGACTGTAACCTAAAATTTCAACAACATACAACTGATATCAATAAGAATCTAACACATGGAATACGCATTCTCATTAGGTGACGTCCATTCTTCCCACGACCTGTTGGAAGAAGTCTATTTCTCGCTTGTACACTCTCGCATTATTTACTGTATAAACTCTTTGGGTAGCAAGTGAACTACTCACCTAAGACCGATACAAACTATGCAGCATGAGGCAATTAATATAATCACGTGGAGTCCACACACCGCCAATGCGAAACAGTTACCACAAGCACAGGACTTGCCTGCATATAACGGAACTTTGTCGAGTGTTATCGATGCTTCTATTCGTTTTTGTTGTCAACGAACCTTGTGCAATGTGCTTGTATGCGCGTCGTAAATTGCGTAGTACTTTCTGGAAGTCACGTGAGAACAGCTATAGCTCTGGAACGTGCAGTGATTCTTGTACAAACCCCGACGCGCTTGATCCGCTATTCAGGTTTCGACGTTCGCTGGCTGCGGTCTCCGCTATCGTTGTGCTATCGTTGTGCATTCAGTGCAGCTTACTATTGTGGGCATCAGCTCGCCCAATAAAGAGCACGTTCACACGTCGTAATGAAACGTCGACCGGTGCGAGGGTGCCCCAATACCTCTGCGTTTAATAAGTTTTCTCGCTCTCTCCCCTTTCAACTTCCAGCGCGCGTCACTCGCACCCTCGTATTTAGGCGACGCGGCTCCTCTTTCCGCTCACAACCCGATTCCTAGGTGCAGCGTCCGACGCGGAACACCTCTGACGTGATCGCTGCGCCGTAGCGCGTATGTTGGGAAAGCGTCCCCTGCGATGTGTTCCGTGCTGCTGGCGAGGAGTCATGCGTCTGCGTGGTGCTCCCAAGCGAGATAGAGGACGATACCATCGAGGCGTCAGCCCCATGATCGCGTCCGCCTTCATGGCGCGTCGCGGCCCGACTGTCCGTGCTGATCACGACGTTTGACTCGCGTAGATCGTTTTTCACTCAGAGTTACCGAGTTATTTAGCTTGCTCTGCTTGCTCATGCGCACGTTTAGTCTTTGCGTGACTCTAGAGCATGCCGAGCGAATGAGTGGGCGGCGTCAACGGGGTGCGATAAAGCTATCGCGTTCCACTCTTGAAGGCGAAGCTTAAGCGTCTTTCAAGTTTTTTCCTACAGCATCAATTCGTGTTACAAAACTGAAGTCCGAATACAGACTTCCTGGACTCGACAATTATGAACGGTGTTCATAGAGCCAGATGCCTATGCGCATCCGCAGACATAAGCTATAATGCCTAGCCACTGTGCTTGCTCTGCGTACTCCATCCACTTCTGCCTTAATATATAATTATTATCAAGGCTAGCCGAGACACAGAGAAACATTTATATAGTACTTCATGCTTTACATAGATTTCGATGTCAAGCATTATCAAATGTGACGTAATAGTAGGTCTATGGAGTTGTGTCATTGAAGTTATTGCTCCTGGTGAGTGTCGAAAGAAGGTGTAAATTCAAGGAAGTCACGTATTTAGTAATTATTATAATTATATTCGGATGGTTGTTTGAGAACCTAGTTAAAGAGGATCAAAAATGTTTCAGGTGTTCTTAGCTATCTCCTAAGAGACACGAAGGCAAAAGCCTTGTAAAGCCTACTGTTTTCCACATTAATCAACCTTAAATCTCCTTAATCCACCGTAATTGACTTTATTCGATCTTAATCCCCCCAAATTTTTCTTAATACAGATTATTTCACTTTAATGGACCGTTTTACGGTTTATTTCATTTTAATCCAATCACTAATCTATCAATAAATAATTTTTCAGATCATTAATCATCTCTTGTGCACGGATAGACATGTTTTGATTCGCTTCTGGCCTTCCTTGGGTCACGTGATGTGCGCAGTACCTCGCAACGCGACCTTGAAACAGAGATCTTAGGCGTTCGCCACAAAAGACTTTTCAAGCTATGTTACCAGAACATCCAAATAAAGGTAGTGATGAGCGCGCTCCCTTATCCTATATGAAGACTGCTTATCCTGGCAGTAACGCTTAATTGGTCTTTTACCCAATATTTAGGGCGCTGCCGGTGTACTTTAAATCTGCCACCCGAATACGCTAGTTAAACGTCACAGCGAAGTTTCGGCAGAATGGCGAAGCATTGATAGCGGTTGCAAAGCATAAGACAACTATACGAAGTAGGTTCGATGTTTGAGCAGCCGTGTCAATCGCAATAAGATTGCGCTTGTTAGTGAAATTATCAAGAATGATAGGACATGCCTAAGAATAGACGATAAAGCCAGAATGATATAGCCGGCTAAATAAGGTACGAGGATGTGGACCTACACTTTTAAGTTAATTCCCTTTTCGCTGTTTCACTCGAATCCAACGCCCTCGTGCGCCCTCTGTTAATCCTGATTGAAGGATTTGTGCTTCACCAGGTTACCTATGTGCACGCTTGCCACAATCTAATTTATCCTATCAGGGTTGACCGATTGGTAGATTGGTACGAATTCGTAGGCAGGAACTGCGCGATAGAGAAGCGCGTGGGCTGCCCAATTTTGCTTTCGCTATAAAACCAGCTCGTAAACAGACCTTTAATGCCTGTGATCCAGTGGCTGTGCGCCTCGAAGTAAGTATAATTCACCGCATCCTATTCGTGTTTTGTGGCGACAGTTCTGCGAGGAATATGGAGATTGACTCGCAGCCTAGTTGCCGCCACCATAGCCCTTGCGTCTCACGATATTAACCCGCACCAAGCCACTACGCGAAGGCAAATATAATATATAGTTTACGTTTGTCAATTTCTCGATTGTGTATTGTGTTTACTTCGCTGATTTATAGCAAAGAGGTGCACTAAATTTCGAAATGTTAGAGGCAGTGTTCCCCGTGATTGTGTCAATAATTGATGTTCTCCTGTTGAGCAGTTCTCAGACAGGAAAGGAGCGATTTGTCACTGGCAATCTAATCGAAGTGTTGCCCATATGAATGCTGCTATATCAAAGGGCTTACGTCTTTCCATTGCTAATTAAACTGTACTTTGCATTAACAAAAAGCACCATTTCACGTATATTCATTTTATACACGTGAAATCGCACTATGTAAACCGAATGCATTGCATGTTATTGAGGGCGTCTAAAAATTACTTCCTGTGTCTTGATCTGCAAGTTCCACGCTAAGGCTACAAAGGGCAATGACCGCCGATCTTATGCTTCTGTGTATTGATGTAACAATTGTCTGGAAACATGAAGCAAACAAGCTCACACTCTGTGAAGCTCATGGAGGCAAAAAATGGAAAATACATTACTCTTGCACACTACCATAGACAACCAGTCTTACTGTGAGATGAGGCCTACGTAAGAAAAATGACGCCGAAGCGGAAGTCGCGTAAGAAAATCGCCTTCAAATTCTTCCGCCATCTCGCAGTGACGTCATAAATTTTCCCGACGACGTCTGTTCGGGGCCAGCTCATTTTTTTATCGGTATCGATGGGCAAATTTGTATTGTAAAAGAATCAATTACTGAGGTTAGCGAGTTATAAGAACATTTTCTGCCCTGCAACGCCTCAACCACAAAAATATGCTTTTGAAATCTGTGACGTCCCAACTACCTATACCAACACATGGTGTTTATAAGCTCAACTGAGAAAGTGGAAATTTGACTTCATTATATATTGTAATACTGAAACTACGGCCACGAAATAACCAAAAATGTAGTTTTGCAGAATTACTGCTCGGTTAAACCAAATGTAAGGCCTATATGAGTGTTCTTTTAAGAACACGTAAATGGAAAATGGGTCGTGTCAGTAAACCAAGAAAGTCATCTTAAACACAACGTCCCGAAACAAGGATACTAACTCCTAGAAGTTGAATACCAGACATAGTTTGAGGACGCGTCTATGGACCAGCTCAGAATGAATGGGAGAAGACGACCAGGTCCAATGGTGATCGTTTAAGCTGCCGCTGTGTAATTTAAGCAATATATCCATTAGCACTGAAATATTTCACTATTGGTATGCACCGTTTTACGCAGCGCATTAAAAGCATCTTCTAGAGAAGAGGACTAAGAAGCGTTTGCCGTTTCGTCTTGGTAGGTGGGAGAAGGCAACGAGGAATTGTGCCAAATGGTTCCTTGATTGGTCCTTGGGAAAACAAGAAAGCGAAAATAAACTTTAAGTTTCGAAACGTTAACTATAATGTGACCTGTACCAAATGAGTACGCCTGTTAGATGCTTCGGTATTTTGTGTTAGGATGCGGTGTGCAATAACATTTGTTGGGGTTCGTTGCGTTTGTTTCTGCCATCAAAAAAAAGTAGGATTACAAGTTCATTAATACGATTGCCAGTATGTTACCAGTTCATTACCAGACCATTGCAAGCAGTACCAATGTTAAGCACTGCCGTGAAGGCGTCTCAGAAAGCTGCCGTCGTCAAGAGCGCAGGGAACGGTGTTGGCCTGCGTCCAAAAATAAATATTGTTGAGCATTCACAGCTGAGACCAGTGTGTGCACATCGGTTTGGTTTTCCCGCAGCTGCTCAGCAGGGAAGTCCATGCTTATGTGCAGAGTGCTTAGGCAAGCTGCGGAATCCGAAACGCTGCCATGGCTCCGACAGAGCCGTTTGAGCTCAATTTCGTGAGTCCGCTTGGCGTCGTCGCCGTTTCAATCAAATGCAATGCGTGTCTCTGGAAACTTTATTCATTGACCACCTGCCACGCATGCGCGTTGACATTACGAATTGAATTGTCGAGTTTTACGTGCCAGAAGCACGATTTGATTATGTGGCGCTTCGGAGTGGGGGACTCGGGATTCGTTTTGACTACTAGGAGACATTTAACGTGTCACATTGCACGGGACACGGGCGTTAAACCTCCTTAGAGCGCGAAAGTTGCCGGATGCAGATTTGCATTGGAGCTGTATATTGAGCCTCAAAAGATGAGATGAAATTTGTTTCATGCACCGTGAATAACTGAATAAACACATTTATCAACCATAGGGTGACTTATTAGTACGGTCGATCATGAAATAAATGTCGGAAGAGGAATACTGAGAGCAGTTAATAGTGCGATAAACACGTAAGAGCACAGCGACACTTAGAAGAGGCAGGTACAATACGAACCATTTAAATACACATGCCAGCTGCGTCAACACCATTCAGCGGCGTTTTGAAAAAATAGCCTGACGTCCGTACGACTATTTCATCTGGAGGGATTTAGATAAAATTCTACAGGTTCACAATGCCACAGCTATTAAGATAAAATTAAGATAAAATGATATTAAGATAAAATGTAAACGCTTGCTGCTGCAACCTGCGCTCAACTCTGTCGGCAATAACGGCATCGGGCTTATCTTAGAGTGCTTCCCTCTATTTTGAGGCGAAAGCGTCAAATGGTCCATTGAGCCAAAAGATTGGCGTGGTATGTAGCAGTGGAACAAAAACTTTGACGACACACCGCGAGTGGCTTTCGCACGCTCGGGACGCTGGCTCTCACTTGCTGGCTTGGGCTGCACGCACCGCTATGGGGTCTGAACCGGCTACGTCGTCGGCAGCCGCAGCCTCGGAAGTACAGAAATGTCGCCGTCCACTTTAGCACACCCCAGACGAATCATGCGAACGGAATAACGCAGCACTACGAGAGAAGAGGCAGAGGGTTAAATGCACCTTTGTCGTAATCTCTCCGAATACATGGTGGGTGGAACGTTCATTAAGGAAACATTACTCGTATCGCAAAACTCCAAGGACCGCTCAGCGGTGTTCTATTGGACAAAAATGCTTTCGCCTTCACAAGTCATAGGAAGTGGATAGTTATGAATGAATTGGAGTGGACTATATAGTTATCAGTGGAATGGAGTGGGCAAGTCATGAATGGGATAGTTACAAACGTGTACAGTGAAATGACAACGCATAAAGCGTTGCAAGGGACTTTCCAAGGCGATGTTGAATCTTTCTGCATCTGCGATGGCAGCAATGGAACAGGGAAGGTTGTTGAATTTGTTGCGTGCTGTTGCGAGTCAATAATCATGATATGAGTTATTGCGACACGGTGGCAAGCTTGCTTCGGAAATGTGTATTGAATTCAGCTGGAACCTGGGCATTCAACTCTACAGGCGATAATGGCATCGGGCTCATCTTAGGATGCTTGGAATATTTTTAAAAGTAGTATTGATTTCATCACGACGTATGATGCACGTCGTAATCAAATGACCAGTTCCTGTCTCAATTTCCTTCTCTTTACATGATCTGTTTACATAATCGTTTCGTTCATTTAAGCATTTACCGTTACGGAGGGGCGGCGACTTATCGGTTTAAATCCGTTCCAATTTCCTTATAAAATCTTAACCCAGCTAATATGTGACAAGCGATGTTCAAGCATATTGACGGGGATTTGGTTCGAAGAAGGAAAAGAAGACAAAAATTTGGTTTACTTTTGTGCTTTTTGCGTAAAAGAAACAATAAATATTACTGTTCGGTTTGCGAAAGATATTTTATTAAATAATTGGAATGTGTTTCTCTTGAAATTGCACACACACAACAACAAGCAAATAAACTCAAGTATAAAGACGCACAAAAGCAACCACCACTAGGCAATTCGCAGTGGCATGAGGGGGAGTGCTGCTAGCCGCGTTACTGCCGTTGCTGCTCGATGATGCCTGGAATGAGACCGAAGCAAAACCAACGACGCTTATATGTTGCAAGTTTCTCTGTCTGTTTTGATAAGACCACACCGTATGCACCACGGTGTGGTATGTGCACAGCTACTTCTCAGAAGGAGCGTTGATGTTGGTGTTGGCGGTACGCTTGCCTGTAGCGCAATTCAGAAGGCTGCCGTGGCTACACCATACACCCAATTTAGCTGAGCATGTGTCCGCTTGGCTTTTTTGTTTTTCCAGCCAAACGCACAGCAGCTTTCTCGAGACCTACAACACTCGGCCATGAACGGGCTGGATGCCGTGACAGCGGGACGGTGACGCCGACTGCGTGAACGACCGCACGCAGTCGGCGTATGTGTATCTTATGCGTATTCCTTCCAAATGAAACGGAGCGAGTAATTTTGGCAAGAAATTATTGATAACTTGTCGAACATGACCGGTCCGACTTATCGAAAGTGAAGTAGAGTTTCTTTACAGGCGACTGTCGATGGAGCCAATGTCCCTACGTGCTGCTGACACACGCCATAATGGCTAGGCACCGTGCTTAGTCTGAGTGCTCCATATATCTCTGCCTAAATAGGTAATTATTATCCAAGCTAGCTAAGAAAATGGCAAACAGTGATATGATACTTCATGCTTCCTTTAGGTTCTTTAGTCAAACGTCACTAAATTTAACTAAAGTGTATACATGAAGTAATGCCATTCGTGTGTCCTTGCTCTTGATGGGTGTCGAAAGCATCGGTAAATTGAAACGAGCACGTATTTACTAATTATGACATATTCGGGTGGTTATTTGAGAGCGCTGTAAGCTTGCTACGAAGGGAGTGTAAAACAGCTTCAAAGCTACATGCGAGAATATCCGAGTCTGAAAAGGGTGATCTCCTTTCCTTATCTTCAATGAAGCCTCTTTGGGCTACCAGTAACGTTTATTTTGTCTTTTACAAGGTTTTTGGGTGGTGCTAGAGCGATATGAAATCACCACCGCAATACGCTATCCCAACGTCACAGTTTCGTGCGAAATGCGAAGCATTCATAGCGGTCGCAAAGTATTAGACAACTACAGGAACTACAGCACGCTGCTTCATCAGCCGTATCAATGGCAGTAAGATTTCGGATTATCATTAAATTAGCAAGTATGGTATCACTAGCTAAATAATAGAGAATATAGCCGGAATGATTTAGCCCTCTGACGAAGAAACGATGATGCTGACACACATATTTAAGCAAATACCTATGTTGTTGTATTTCAAAGAAAGTTGTGATTAAACTCCCATTTCTACTCTCAGATGCTCAAATGCAAAAGTATGTAGCCTCACCTTAAAAACCATGGGTCACCGATAGTCATTCTGCTCGGCTTTAAAAAAATTCAGAGTCCTTGCACTCTATGAAGGTGGATGACCAGCGCAGCTGTACATAACTAAATCCGGGTGCTATGGCCACGTAATGCGTCTACTTTTCTAGTCCGGCAACGTGGCTGCATGCGTTGTCGTAGACTACAGTGTGACTAGTGGCATTCATTTCGGTTACGCACTGAATCGGATCCGTCTGGTCCTCGAGGACGACAATGTTCTCATTATCGTCTTGTCCTTCGCCATTTGTTTCATCTTTTTATCTGGAATATTGAGCAGCATCTCTTGCTCAACGCGCACATTATGATATATGTATGACGGCGCGGTGATCAGAAAGTCGGGCGAGGCCTTTACGTTGCCCTTCTTGACGGAGCGCAGTTGGGCATCGACAGCAGTGTGATGCAGCTTCTTTTGCTTTAATTGTTGCAGACGGTTCTCTGTGGCGTCGAATCTGGGAACTCACTTGAGGAGGAAGCTGTTACTAGCTTGGAGTGCGCAGTGTCGTACGAAATTGGCTGATTGTTCAACCTCGGCTGGTATTCGAAACAGACATGCGTGTTCATCAGAGTGAGATTGAGGTCCAGAAAGCGAATGCTGTTATCACAAGGCCTTTCGCACGAGAAGTTTAGAGCATCCGATGCATTTCTAAATGTGTTAATTATCGATTCTACAGTGTCATCAAGCCTAGACCCTGGAACGTCGTTAACAACCACTAGGTAGTCATCGACGTACCTCATTATGGAAGGAGCACATGACTGATTCAGAATGCTGTTAACACACTTGTCAAAGGCGCTGAGAAAGATGTCTGAAAGAATGGGAGCGAGCGACGATCCAATGCAAATGCCCTTGCGTTGTACATAGTGTTGGTTTTTGAAACTAACGACCGTCGAATGAAGATAAAAGCTTAAACGTTCTAAAAACTGGCCACTATTCACTCCGGTTGCACAACTGAACCTAACTTCACCAAAGTCTTCGATTTTGTTCCTAATGGCACTGAGCACTTCGTCATGAGCAATCGCATAATACAAGTCTTCAACGTCCAGTGAAAACGCGTACACATTGCTCCAAGTTCCTTGTTCTAAAGTCAGCACGACTTCTCTAGAGCTCCGCACAAGGAAAGGGTCATCCAGGGGTAACTGGCATAAATGGCGCTTTAGGTAGTGCCCTACCTGCATCTGCCATGTCTTCTTCTCAGAGACAATAGCCCTAAAGGGGCAATCAGGTTTGTGGGTCTTGCCGGAGAAAAAAACTTCCAAGACGCCTGCCTCAGCCCTGTTGGTCGCCTTCCGAAGAGCATCCAGGTTGAAGTTTTTGATGTTGAAGTTGATGTTGTTCTTTTAGTCCGCGTCTTCGTAGCGCTCTTTTCATCAAGTATGCAAAACCAACTCGCCCACATCAACCTTCTGCTGCCAAACAACCACTCAATTAAAAACACATAACTACAAACAAAATGCAGTAAAATCTATAACAGTAGCCACGGCACTCGAGTTAGGAGCAGAATATGAGCATGAGCGTGCACGCAATAGTTCGGCGAGGAAGGGCGGAGACGAGGCTGTGAAAAAAGTGGCGTTGGCCTCACCACGATGTCGATGTAGGCGACTTATGGGCCAACGACCAGAGCCCGGCTTGGAGACGGGACGCAGGTGGCTTGGTGGCAAGGCCAGACGGAGGTGGCTTCTCGGCCTGGTAGCTGGGTGGAAACTGAGGCCTGCAGCCCGAGTGCTCCCACTACTAAAACAGAAAACTTACATAAAATATAAACGCTTTCTGCTGGAACCTGCGTTCAACTCTGTAGGCGATAATGGCGTCGGGCTCATCTTAGAATGCTTCCCTATATTTGATGCGAAAGCATCAAATGGCCCATTGAGCCAACAGGCCGGCGTCGTACGTAGCAGTGGAACAATTACGTTGACGCCACGCCATGGATGGGTTTCGCACGCTCGTGACGCTGGCTCTCGCTTGCTGGCTAGGGAACGACGTACCGCGATGGTGTCCGAACCACCTGCATCTTCGGCAGCCGCAAGTACTCGGAAGTAGGGAAACGTGACCGTCTACTCTAGTACACCGCAGACGAAGCAAGCGAACGGAAGAACGCCGATCTACGAGCGTAGATTCAGGCAGCTAAATCCACCTTAGTCCTCAACTCTCCAATTACATGGTGGGCGGAACGTGCGTTAAAGCAAACATTACTCGTAGCTCAAAGCTCGAAGGACCGCTCAGGTGCGTTCTATTGGACAACATTGTTTTCGCCTTCACAACTCCCAGGCAGTGCTTAGGCACATTCCAATTTTTATTCATCTACTCTGAATACTTTCAGGACCCGAAGACAGTACAGGGGCGCTATAATGTAAAACAATTCCAAACTTTTCTATTCCAATTCTGCAATCAGCCCTCCGCGAATGGTCAAAAACTTTTTTGGGCCACCCCCGCTTCGCCTGTCTGTCATGCGACGTCACGAAATCCGCGACAGCTCCCCATCTGATACGAAGTGTACACACTGATTATGCATGATTTGACCGAACAAAAGAAACATAGTTATTTCTGATTCGACGCATTTGCGCTATTAGCCCTCGGCTATTGGTCAAAAGATTTCGGGCGGCACCCACTTCACCTGCCTCTCACGCGACATCATAAGACCGCAAGAACTCACTTCGTCAAAGTGACGTGTACGCGTTAAAGATGCATTAATATGCCAAACAAAACGGAATTTTCTTCTGAATAGCCGCAGGATGCCCCATTCCGAAAGGAATAAAAGATGGCTGCCGCCGATCGCTCAGGCACTGGCTACTCGCACCTGCCGGAAAGCATGGGTTTATTTGCGTGTAATAAATGTTTTTGCGTGGCCGTGTAACTTTTTCGAGCACTTTCGGCGCGTTTACGACCTCGTTCTGCCAACTTTTCTTTGCTGAGGGTCCGCTTTAGCGTCATTCTTAAGCTTCCGTTGCATGCCGCCGCGATTGTCGACGAGCCACCGCAAGCTAAGTAAGGGAAAGCGGACCAATCGCAGATGCCGGCACTACCCTCTTTGACTTACTTTGACTTTATTGAAATTTAGACAATATACAGTTGTCCGGGTGAAGAGGGCTAAAGGTGACACACGTGGTCACCTGACTAGGCCCTAGACACCCTGAATTCACGCAGGCACAGTTTCGACATGGTAAGTTGCGAAGTACAATTTTTTTTTTACGGGAAGATTATAAGAATTCACATACAGCAATATACATACACTGTACATTCAAATCAATCTAATTAATTATGTATAATTCCTACAAACATGTTCACATGTTCAGCTAGTTATCGGTTTTCAGTGCACTGGCTCGGCCCCCGCGAATCCCTCTCCCTTTCAGTGTGCTCCTCGCCTTTTGTGAGCCAATTAGTTAAGGCGAGCCGCTCAGTGTAGCCAATGTTATTCGTTTTTCGAGCAAACAAAAGTAACCTCCTATGAACAAGGAGAGCGCTTGATTGGTCTCTTCGGACAACCCTGTGGGTGACCGCCGGATGCCTGCGTCGGGGGTTACGCAAATCTCACGTCAGGAGATTGGAATAAAAACATATTTGAATAGTTTTACGTTATAGGTGCCCAAGAATGAATGGGATAGTTACAAACTTGTGCAGTGAAATAACAACGCATAAAGAGCTGCCAGGCATTTTCCAAGGCGATCTTGAATCGTTCTGCATCTGCGCTGGCAGCAGCGGAATAGGGAATGCTGTTCCATTCGGCGCTTGCTGTTGCGAGGCAATAATCATGATATACGTTGCGACGTGGTGGCGAGCTTAATTTCAGCTGGAACCTGCATCCAACTATGCAGCCGATAATGGCGTCAAGCTCATCTTAGAATGCTTAGAATATTTCTAAAAGGTGCATTGATTTCATTATGATGTGTGAAGCACACCGTAATGAAATGACCAATTTCTATCTAAATTTCTTTCTCTATACATGATCTCTTTATACATGATCATTTCATTAATCAAAGTATTTACCGTTATGGAGGGGCGGTGACTTATCGGTTGCAATCCATTCCAATTTCAGTACAAAATCCTTACTCAGTTAATATTGACACGTGTACTTGGCTTTATCGGGCGACACGTTTCACCACCTAACAAATGTTATCGCACAGGCAGGACGCACCTGCATATATCGGAAGTTTCTGGAATGTTACCGATGGTTCCATCCGCTGTCTGTGACCGAACCTTGTGTAATCTGATTGCATGTGTGCGCAACGCGAATAATGTAGAACTTTGTGGAAGGCACGCTTTTCCCAGCGATTACCCTGGAACGTTCGACGACTGATGTATAAAACCGACGCGCTTACCAGCTCATCAGATTTTTGACGATCGCTGACCGTGTTCGCCGCTATCCTTGTGCTATAAGTGTAGCCTGTTTTTGTGCGCACAGGTTCGCCCAATAAAAGTTAGTTTTGTCCTTCACAGTATTGCTACTGTGTTCTTCAACGTCACCACCACGTGACAATATGTTACAAGCGATGATCAACCACATTGACGCAGATTAGGTTCGCAGAAGGAAAAGAAGACAAACATTTGCTCTACTTTTATTCTTTTTGCGTAAGAGAACCAATATATATTGCTATTCAGTTTGAGAAAGATATTTTATTAGACATTTGGAATTTCATTCTCTTGAAATTGCACGCACACAAACACAAGGAAATAAACTGAAGTATAAAGGCGCACAAAGCTAACCGCCACTAGACAGTTCGCAATGGCGTGAGGAGTAGTGCTACAAGCCAAGTTGCTGCTGTTGCTGCTCGATGATGCATGGAATGAGACCGAAGCAAAACCATCGACGCTTACAGTAGCAAGTTCACTGTCCCTTTTGACAAGACCACCGCATCCACCACGGTGAGGTATGCACACAGCTACTTCTCAGAAGGAGCGCTCATCTTTGTGTTTACAGTACTCTTGCCAGTAACGGAGTTCAGAAGGCTGCCCTGGCTTCACTATAGACCTGATGTAGCTGAGCGTGTGTGCGCTTGGTTTTTTTTTTTTTTCGTTTTTGCAGCCACACGCAAAACGCCTTTCTCGAGACCTACAACACTCGGTCATGGATGGGCTGTATGCCGTGACCGTGGAACCGTAACACCGATTGCGTGAACGAGCCTAGACTTCCTCTTTGTGTAGCTTATCTGTATTGCTTCCAAATGAAAGAAGGCGAGTAATTCTGGCCAGAAATAATTGATAGTGTGTCCAACATAACCGATCCGATACATCAAAACTGAACTGGCGGCGTCTCGCGCGGACTGTCGATGGAGCCATTGCTATAACAACATTAGCTATAACGACTAGCCACCGGCTAAGCCTGAGAATTACATATAGTTCTGCCTCAATAAATAAGTATAATCCAAACCAGCCAAGACACAGGCAAACAGTGGCAAGATAGCCGGATAATATATATATATATATATATATATATATATATATATATATATATATATATAGGGGTTTTCTTCAAAGTTCAGCACGCAGGACCCGACGTAGTATACGCAGGAAAGAGACGACGAACTTTTTGGAAGACTTCCTTTACTTAACGTTTTCGGCTGGTGGACCAGCCTTCGTCAGAGTAGAGTAACGCATGTACAACACATACACAGCTTTAAAGGCACCGTATCACAGGCAGAGGGCGCGCTATCTGCACTGACTAGACCATACAGTGCGCATCATAAATCATTATCATTGCGCACTATAAATGATTATCAATGACACGCATTTTGGAATATACAAAAAATGAAATGCAGATGTGTTCACGATACAATACATACAAACATGACTCTCAAGTAAGTGCCAGCGGTTACCATGATTATGTGTAGTGAAAGCAAAATGACTTTTCATGTAGATACAAAGGCGTGATGTTTAGCACATGGCATCGTAAATGCAACCTCGAATTATCTAAAAACTGAGATGTTAAGCGTACAACTTTGAACAACAGCGAAATATGTCAAAAAAGCCACATGTAAGGAAAGACAGAAAAAGCGCTGAAATCATGTGTGTACACTGTGTGGGAGGTGTATATTTGTGCTCAGTCTAAAGTTAGACAGGTTAGTTTTCCTTTGTTTTCATTTATTCCGGACGAGACAGTGTTAAATTTGTGAATCAGGTAAGATTCGCGAAGCTCGCGGTCATGGTTGGTGCGGAATCCAGATTCGAGTATTGTTGCTTTGAGATTAATAAATGAGTGGCCCGGCATGTTTACATGTTTCGAGAGTGGTAGATTTGGTTGGGATTTGGCATGCAACCTGTGGTTGTTGAAACGGATCCTGAAAGGTGTTTCAGTCTGGCCTATGTATTGCATGTGGCAAGTGCCGCACTCGAGCAAGTACACTACGTTATATGAATCACAGTTGAAACTGCCTTTGATAGTGCACATGAATTGGCTGGCTGTGCTGGTGGCAGTCAATGTAGGCGTTATATGAGCGCAGACTTTGCAACGTGGTTTATTGCAGCGGCTGCAACCAGTCGGGTTAGAAGTGGCGATCTTTGAAGATGTTAGTATGTCACCTATGTTTTTCGAACGTCTATACACGACACGAGGTGGCTCAGGAAAAATGGCTTTTAACCTGTCGCTTTGGGTGAGAATGTTATAGTGTTTGCGGAGTATGCCTGAGACCTTAGGGTTAGATGCGGAATGTGTGAGTATCAAATTAGCCGACAGGGAGCCACTGGGTTTGTTTCTGCCTTTAAGAAAGTCCATCCGGTCATATCCTGCCGCTCGGTGTATCGCGTCATCGATCATTTTCTCTGGATATTTACGGTTGAGAAGTTTCTTTTTGAGTTCCTGGCAACAAGAATTAAAATCGTCTTCTTCGGAACATATGCGCTTAAAGCGCTGTGCCTGGCTATATGGAATCGCAGTCTTGCAATGACGCACGTGGCTGCTTTCAAAATGAAGAAATTGATGATTGTCAGTTGGCTTTTTGTAGAGTTTTGTGATTAGGCGTCCATCGGCAATGGTAATCGTGACGTCAAGAAAGTCTACAGATGACGGTGAGTAATGATGTGTGAATTTGATAGCGGGGTGTGCCTGGTTGAATGCCGCAATGAAGTTTAAGAGTTCTGTTTCGCTATGTGTCCAAATACAAAATATATCGTCGATGTAGCGTTTAAAGTAGATAGGTTTTAGTCGTACACTATTAAGGAACGCGTCTTCGAGCACTCCCATGAAGACGTTTGCATAGTTAGGGCCTATTTTAGTTCCCATCGATGTTCCACTAATTTGTACATAATGAGAATTATTAAATTCGAAGTTGTTAAGCTCGAGAACTAATTTAAGCAGAACCTCGAGGGTTGAGCTATCAATCGGGCTATTACACTGGAGGTATTCATAGCACTTCAAGACAGCCTGAATGCCATCCCTATGGGGAATATTCGTGTAGAGGGAAGTGACATCCATCGTCACCAGAAGCGAGCCTTCAGGAACGGTTAGGTCTATTATGTCATTAAGAAAAGCATTAGTATCCTTAATGAAAGAAGAAAATGTGGCTGGAATAAATTTGATTAGACTGTCGACGTAACGAGAGATTGATAGCTCAACCCTCGAGGTTCTGCTTAAATTAGTTCTCGAGCTTAACAACTTCGAATTTAGTAATTCTCATTATGTACAAATTAGTGGAACATCGATGGGAACTAAAATAGGCCCTAACTATGCAAACGTCTTCATGGGAGTGCTCGAAGACGCGTTCCTTAATAGTGTACGACTAAAACCTATCTACTTTAAACGCTACATCGACGATATATTTTGTATTTGGACACATAGCGAAACAGAACTCTTAAACTTCATTGCGGCATTCAACCAGGCACACCCCGCTATCAAATTCACACATCATTACTCACCGTCATCTGTAGACTTTCTTGACGTCACGATTACCATTGCCGATGGACGCCTAATCACAAAACTCTACAAAAAGCCAACTGACAATCATCAATTTCTTCATTTTGAAAGCAGCCACGTGCGTCATTGCAAGACTGCGATTCCATATAGCCAGGCACAGCGCTTTAAGCGCATATGTTCCGAAGAAGACGATTTTAATTCTTGTTGCCAGGAACTCAAAAAGAAACTTCTCAACCGTAAATATCCAGAGAAAATGATCGATGACGCGATACACCGAGCGGCAGGATATGACCGGATGGACTTTCTTAAAGGCAGAAACAAACCCAGTGGCTCCCTGTCGGCTAATTTGATACTCACACATTCCGCATCTAACCCTAAGGTCTCAGGCATACTCCGCAAACACTATAACATTCTCACCCAAAGCGACAGGTTAAAAGCCATTTTTCCTGAGCCACCTCGTGTCGTGTATAGACGTTCGAAAAACATAGGTGACATACTAACATCTTCAAAGATCGCCACTTCTAACCCGACTGGTTGCAGCCGCTGCAATAAACCACGTTGCAAAGTCTGCGCTCATATAACGCCTACATTGACTGCCACCAGCACAGCCAGCCAATTCATGTGCACTATCAAAGGCAGTTTCAACTGTGATTCATATAACGTAGTGTACTTGCTCGAGTGCGGCACTTGCCACATGCAATACATAGGCCAGACTGAAACACCTTTCAGGATCCGTTTCAACAACCACAGGTCGCATGCCAAATCCCAACCAAATCTACCACTCTCGAAACATGTAAACATGCCGGGCCACTCATTTATTAATCTCAAAGCAACAATACTTGAATCTGGATTCCGCACCAACCATGACCGCGAGCTTCGCGAATCTTACCTGATTCACAAATTTAACACTGTCTCGTCCGGAATAAATGAAAACAAAGGAAAACTAACCTGTCTAACTTTAGACTGAGCACAAATATACACCTCCCACACAGTGTACACACATGATTTCAGCGCTTTTTCTGTCTTTCCTTACATGTGGCTTTTTTGACATATTTCGCTGTTGTTCAAAGTTGTACGCTTAACATCTCAGTTTTTAGATAATTCGAGGTTGCATTTACGATGCCATGTGCTAAACATCACGCCTTTGTATCTACATGAAAAGTCATTTTGCTTTCACTACACATAATCATGGTAACCGCTGGCACTTACTTGAGAGTCATGTTTGTATGTATTGTATCGTGAACACATCTGCATTTCATTTTTTGTATATTCCAAAATGCGTGTCATTGATAATCATTTATAGTGCGCAATGATAATGATTTATGATGCGCACTGTATGGTCTAGTCAGTGCAGATAGCGCGCCCTCTGCCTGTGATACGGTGCCTTTAAAGCTGTGTATGTGTTGTACATGCGTTACTCTACTCTGACGAAGGCTGGTCCACCAGCCGAAAACGTTAAGTAAAGGAAGTCTTCCAAAAAGTTCGTCGTCTCTTTCCTGCGTATATATATATATATATATATATATATATATATATATATATATATATATATATATATATATATATATATATATATATATATGATAGCCGGAGCTAATATAGCAGGAATGATATAGTCGGCTAAAGAAGGAACCAGGATGCTGACGCACACTTTGAAGCTAACCCCCTTTTAGGCATTTAACTCGACTTTAATGCTCCCCTGCCTCCGCTTTTCATTGTGATTGAATGTTTTTGTGCTTCACAATGTTACATATGTGGACGCTTAGCACAATGCAATTTAGCGTATGAGTGTTGACATCTGGGAAGACTGGTGCAAATCCACTGGTAGGAACTGTGCGGTAAGAAAACGGGTGGCTGGTCGCATAAAGACCTTCACATAAAAACCAGCTTTCAAACAGGCCTTACTGCGAATGTCCGTCTCGTACGGACCCATATTCATCCATTCTTCTTGTATATTGTGGCCATGGCCCTGTGAAGAATATGAAGTTTCATTCGAAGTGCAGTACCTGGCGTAGCGCTGACGTCTTTCTATATTTACCTTCGCCAAACCACAGCACCACGGAAAATATGAAATATAGTTCATTTAGTGTAAATTTAAGGTTTGCTTATTTTGTTTTACCTCGTTATTTTCTCGGCTGAAGTGGCAATACATATGGAAAGGTTAGCGACAATGTTCCTCGCCGTTTCCGTTAATACATTGTGTTCTCCTGTTCCGTAATTATCCGACAGACACCGCGCAATTTGGCGCTAGCAGTCTTATTGACGTGTTGCCCTTAAGTATACTGTTCAATCAAACGGTGTTCACTTTTCAGTTTCTGATTTTGCTGTACTTGGCATGAAGAATAAGAGCTATTTCGCATTTCGACGTTGTAATATTCCCTGTAAATGAGATTTTTTCCCCCTGTCTCGCAGTTATCACGCTCGAGACAGAATGCATTGCATGCCATCCAGGATGTGCTAAAAATAACTTTGTGCGTCTTGATGTGCAGGTTGCACATTAAGGTTACAAGCAGCAATTAACGCCAATGTTATGCTCATGTGAAAAAAAGTAACAGTGGTATGGAAACTTAAATAAAGCAATGAACCTCGCGCTCTGTGAAACTTACAGAGGCAAGAAAGAGAAAAAAAATTACTCTAGCAGAGTACCAAGGGAGCATGCAGTTCTAATGTAACATTACGCCTTCGTAAACAAAACGACCGTATTCACAGTGTCAATCAGGTGATAAAGAAATTTGCGGAATGTAACCAACCCTTATATATAGCTTTCATTGATTACGAAAAACCGTTTGATTCAGTCGAAACCTCAGCAGTCATGGAGGCATTACGGAATCAGGGTGTAGACGAGCCGTATGTAAATTTCATTTCATTTCATTTCATTTTTATTTCCTTAAAGACCCCCTGCAGGGGGTTTTACATAAGGGGTGGGTTTAACGTGAAAAAGTAAAACATTTTTTTTTCATGATGACAGGTGGGATGTAACTTTTTCTAGGAAGGTTGATGGACAGGTGATGGCTACAATTTCATGGGGAAGGTCGTTCCAGTCGCTTGCTGTTCGGAGGAAGAATGACTGGGAAAATGTAGTCGTACGGGCACGTTGGCGTGAGACTTTCAGCGGATGACCAATTCGGCGAGACGTGCGTGATGGCGGTGCGCAGATGTATGGCTGCTGTCTGAGCTGGGAATAATAAAATTTGTGAAATAGGCACAGGCTAGAAATACGGCGACGGAGGGAAAGACTGCATAATTGGGAATGTAGCTTGAGAGATGAAACACTGATATAGGGTGAGTATGAGCGGTGAATGAAACGGGCGGCTCTGTTTTGCACAGCTTCTAATGAGTCGATGAGGTAAGCTTGCTGTGGATTCCAGATGGCGGATGCATACTCAAGTTTTGGCCTGATTAATGATTTATAAGCAAGTAGCTTTACATTTTGAGGGGCGTCGTGAAGATGACGTTTAAGAAAGCCTAGTTTTTTATTCGCAGATGATATTAGCTTTGTTACGTGCTCGCGCCATGATAAGTCATTGCTGATAGTGATACCGAGGTAAGTATAGGACGAAACGAGTTGGACAGGGGAATCGGAAATCTTGTATGTAAATAAATGCGGGTTGTGACGACGATGAAAAGACATGAGTTTGCACTTATTGGGATTAAGCGTCATCAACCAGTGATTGCACCATGATTGAATGCGGTTAAGATTGTCCAGAAGGGATTCTTGATCAGCGGTATTAGTAATTGGGGCATAAATAACGCAATCATCGGCGAACAGACGGACATGACACGATAAATTTTGTGGTAGATCATTAATATAAATTAAGAATAGCAAGGGGCCAAGGACAGTTCCCTGAGGAACGCCCGATGTTACTGGTAGACGGTTAGAGGAGTAGTTGTTAATAGTAACGGACTGTGAACTATGTGTGAGGAATTCTTTTAACCATGCAATAATTTCTCGATGCAAGTTTAGTGTGGAAAGTTTTAAGAGTAGACGTTGATGAGGTACCTTATCGAATGCTTTGGCGAAGTCTAAAAAGATGGCGTCAGTTTGTACGTTAGCATCAAGGTTGGAATGAACGTCGTGAAGAAAGATGGCAAGCTGTGTCTCACATGATAAGCCTTTTCTAAATCCATGTTGCGATGGAGTGAAAAAATTTATAGAGTCTAGATGCTGCATTATCTGGGAGTAGATGACGTGTTCCATTAGTTTACAAGGGATGCTAGTTAGGGAAATGGGGCGATAGTTGAGTGGAGAGTCTCTGTTACCTGATTTGAAAACAGGAACGACCTTCCCCATCTTCCAGTCTTCTGGGATGATACCTGTGGCGAGTGACTGAGAAAACAATAAGCATAAAAACTTGGATGAAATGTCCTTAGTGTTTTTGAGAAACTTAGTGTTAATTTCGTCCGTTCCGGCTGACGCTGAAATTTTCAATTTGTCGATTGCGCACGAGATGCCATTTGGATGAAAAATTATGGCTGGCATTGCTAGTTCAGTAATGGAGGGTGGTGAAAGGAATGTATTTTCAGGTTCTTTCGTGAATACTGATGAAAAGGCAGTATTAAATATATTGGCACACTGAGCATCACTAACAGAGTCGCCGTTATCATTAGTAAGGGTGATGTCGTGCGATTGCTGGGGATTTATTACGTTCCAAAATTTTCTCGGGTTAGTTGTTATCATTTTGGGTAAGTCGTTATGAAGAAAGAAACGTTTCGCGCTTTTCACTGCTGCCAAGTACGCATCTTCAGCGCTGTAGTATTTTTCCCATGCAGAAGAGCTGGGTCTAAGTTTAGCTGCATGGTACAGCCGCTGTTTTTTATTTTTTAGTCTTTTGAGCGTTTTATTGAACCAAGGATTTTGGGAATCAGAGTTGATAGTGCACTTTGGAATGTATCTGCTCGTTAGATCGCTAATTTTGTGCTTGAAGATTGACCAGTTTTCGTCGACTGTATGCTGATGGAAGTGAAGTTCAAAAGTGGGTAAGAGGGAGTTTAATTCATTATTTATTGCTACGTAGTCGGCCTTATCGTAAAGCTTTATTGTTTTTTTGGACACTTTCCTTTGAACGGGAGTAATGTTAAATGAGGCGTGAATAACTTTATGGTCACTGATTTCCCTTAGGTAAGTAATAGAAGCTAAGGTCTCAGGATGACTAGTTAGAATGAGATCAAGAGTGTTTTGTGAAGTCTCGGTGATGCGAGTTGGCTCAGTTATTAGCTGTGAAAGATTAAAATTGAGACATACGTCGACAAATTCTCGAGGCTCTTGAGAAACGGTTACGTGAGGTTGGTGCCAGTGTATAGAAGGGTAGTTAAAGTCGCCGAAAAGAATAATTCGTGCACTAGGATACCTAGTTGTTAATTGTAGCAAAACACTGTTATACTCACGGGGGAAGTCAGGGCTATTATGTGGCGGTCGATAGCAGACGCCAATTAGTGTTGTTATACTGAAATATACTATTTTCAGTATATAAATATACTGAAATAATATACTGAAAGATATCATTAGCGGCTCCACAGCCACGGTAGTCCTCCATAAAGAAAGCAACAAAATACCAATAAAGACAGGCGACAGGCAGGGAGATACAATCTCTCCAATGCTATTCACAGCTAGTTTACAGGAGGCATTCAGAGACCTGGATAGGCAAGAATTGGGGTTAAAAGTTAATGGAAAATACCTTAGTAACTTGCTATTCGCTGATGATGTTGCCTTGCTTAGTAGCTCAGGAGACCAATTGCAATGCATGCCCACTGACCTGAAAAGGCAAAGCAGAAGGGTGGGTCTGACAATTAATCTGCAGAAAACTAAAGTAATGTTTCACAGTCTCGGAAGAGAACGGCAGTTTACGATAGGTAGCGAGGCACTGGAATTGGTAAGGGAATACGTCTACTTAGGGCAGGTAGTGACGGCGGATCCGGATCATGAGACGGAAATAATCAGAAGAATAAGAGTGGGCAGGGGTGCGTTTGGTAGGCATTCTCAGATCATGAACAGCAGGTTGCCATTACCCGTCAAGAGAAAGGTGTATAACAGCTATGTCTTACCAGTGTGTCTTACATACGGGGCAGAAATTTTGAGGCTTACGAAAAGGGTTTTACTTAAATTGAGGACGACGCAACGAGCTATGGAAAGAAGAATGATGGGTGTAACGTTAAGGGATAAGAAAAGAGCAGATTGGGTGAGGGAACAAACGCGAGTTAATGACATCTTAGTTGAAATCAAGAAAATAAATGGGCGTGTGCAGGAAATGTAATGAGGAGAGAAGATAACCCATGGTCATTAAGGGTTACGGACTGGATTCCAAGGGAAGGGAAGCGTAGCAGGGCAAGGCAAGAAGTTCGGTGGGAGGATGAGATTAAGACATTTCCAGGGACAACATGGCCAATATTATTACATGACCGGGGTATTTAGAGAAGTATGGGAGAGGCATTTGCCCTGCAGTGGGCGTAATAGGGATGATGATGATGATGATGATGATGATGACGACCCTATTTAGAGAGTCGCATTACTTCAAGTTTGAAGATAAATATTAGGTGTTATAAGTCGTGTGAGAGCCACGAGTGAGCATAACGACGCCGTTACATATTAAAGGGACCTACAAGAGACAGGTATTACGAGAAATATTTAAACAGAGATACCAACTGGACGAATTCCATTCGGCTGCGTTTATGAAACTAATCTTAAGTACGCATGACTCTTTCATCAGCAGTCATTAAGAAAAGCTGCTGCAGAATCACTGCACCACTGATGTTCAAATAGGAGGCATGCACACAATATAAACGCTTTATGCTGGAATCTGCATTCAACTCTGCAGGCGGTAATGTGATGGAGCTCACGTTAGACTGCTTCCTTATATTTTAATGCAAAAGTGTCAAATGGCTCATAGAGAGAAAAGGCTGGCGACGTCTGTAGCCGCGAAAAAAAACGCAATCAGTCTTCTCATTCGATGTGACATCACGTCAGGAGTGATCCTCGCACACTCGCAGCACTTATTCGCACTTGCAGGCTCGGGCAGTACGTGCTGCTACGGCACGTACATCGTCAGTGGCCGCAACCTTGGCTGTAGAGAAACGTCGCCATGCAGACCAGTATAGCGCAGACGAAGTAAGGGAACGGAAGAACACAGCAATACTAGCGATTAGGCAGGCAGCTAGAAGCATCTTCGTCACCTCTCCCAATACAAGGCGGACGGAACGAGATGTACCGGAAACATTACTCGCTGCGAAAAATTTAAGGGAACGCTCAGCGGCGTTCAATTGGATATTATTGCTTTCGCTTTCACAACTCATAGGAAAGGCTAGACATCCTCGTATTTTGAGGCATTTATTATTGATAATTTCAGAATCCGAATGCACCACAGGAAGGGGTGGTGTGTTTCCAAGGGGTGGTGCGTAGAGAGATAACAGATAAAGCGCTGTGAGGCATTTTTCAAGGTGGTTTTGAAGAGTTCTGCATCTGCAATGGCAGCAGTGGAGTGGTTCCATTAGGTGCTTGCTCTTGGGACGAAAGAATAAAAATAATAGCTAATGAGACATGATGACAAGCGTTTTTCGAAAACGTGAGTAAATGTATTTCATTGCATAAAATTCCGATTGACGATATGCTTCATGTCAGACAGTAGGTGAGTCAGTGAATAAACTTTATTTTAGAGACCAAGGTATTGATGCCTGAAGGTGAGCGGCCAGCCTATTTCAGGAAGCCTTGGCCCTGTTCCGACAGCCTGGGCTTGTTAAGCAGGCGAAGTTGGTCCTCAGGTTTGAGGCTTCTATCCCACTGGTCATCTGTTCCTGTTTGTCTAGGCGTTGTGCATGGGTCCTTTTTCAATTCCAAGACCATGTGGTAAAGGGTGTTTGGTCTATTGCACAATTGGCACTCGCTTGCAAATGTTGAGGGTTACATTGCGGGCAGTAGAGTACAGATGCGTAACTACAGACAGCCAGTAAAAAAAAAAAAAATAGCTGCAGATCTATACTGCATTACCATGTGATTGACAGTGGTGATGAAATGACGAATTTCGGCCTCAATTTCCGTCTCTTTATCATTGAGTTCACTCAATAATTTACGGTTACGAACGGGTGGTGACTTATTGGCTGGAGCAATTCCACTTTCATTATCAAAAGGTTAACTGAGTGAACATGTGGCATTCGATGATAATGCATATTAAGGGAGGTTTGTGCCGCCGAAGGAAACGAAGACAAATAAATTAGACTGGTCTTGATGCGTTTTGCGTAATAGAAGCAAAAATATTATTCTTCTCCTGTCTGGATACTTGAACTTGCACAAGAACACACACCCGTGCACACATAAAAGCAAACAGACAAAATAATCAAACAAAAACACGCACAAAAATCACCCCCACTATACTTCATATCCGAAGCTGCTTGCGGAACTGGCGAAGGTACAAGGGACACACAGGCTATATCCTTGCGCAGCGGTGTGTAGAGGTGTGAGCGTAACTGGCTGAAAATTGGTTTTATTTTTACTCGCTACATGAAACGGTACCGCGGTGCTTGACATGTAAGGACCTTTGCGCATACACGTCGTACAAAGAGAATAATTGTTGCAGGTACCGCCGGTGACCGCAGTACCCACCCTAACCGTGGTAACATGGCAGCTCCCATATGACGCCGACCCCTCACTCAGTCAAAAAACAAGCGGCCAAATACGCGATCACCAAGTCCCATCTCAAGCTAATGTCGAATCGTCAGCTATTTTTCCTCGCAATTATTGACATCGGCTGTTTGTTTTCACGCTGCTAAGACTACTGACACGGCACCCCACCTTAAACTGGTTTGATTTCTAGTTAGCAGATGGCGCCCCAGCATTAGCAGCAAGGAAGCGTTGGCGAAGCGGAGTGCTTTAAAAGCCTAAGTGTTCACTGCATCAGTAATTTACTACACGGCTGTAGTTGGGTATTTGATAACGGTAGCGAGCAATCACCAAGCAGACGCCGAGCAGACGATGTGACGCCGCTGAACATTTGTAAGTGAAATTACGCGTACTGCTTGCAAAGAAAGCGGCAAGGTAACTGCAGCAAAGGCGTACAAGTAAAGCAAAGCTCTACTCTCGCACGCGTGTAAACGCAGCTTATGATTACGGCGTCAAATCCTTTTCTTTTTGCATCGATTCTCTAACCATAAAGCATGCAATAGGATTACAAGCACACGCTGAGCAGGCGACGCGGCGCGGGCGAGCAAAACGCCAGAGGCATTCGGCCTTCCCATTGGTTAAGAATTCGTGTAGCTTCTACTGTGCGGCAACCTGCTTGTGAGATGGAGCATCCAGCTGGCGCGATGGAAAGCGCTAGCATCGCCGTTGCAGCCATTGCTGCTCAGTGTTGCACGGAATGAGCGTAAAGCAAAACCATCGACGTTTGTAGCTGGAAGTTCACGTGACCGTTTTTATAAGACCACCGTATGCACCATGCATGGCGTGGCAAGCACAAAGATGCTCCTCAGCTGGAGCGCCCACTTTCGTGCGCACAGTGCGCTTGCCAGCTGCAGAAGTCAGGAGGCTGTCCCGGCTTTTGCTGCAGAAACGATTTAGCTTAGCGCAAACGTACGTCCACTTCGCGTTATCACTTTTGCAGCCAAGCGCACTGCGCCTTTCTGGAGACTTGTAAGGCTTCACCTAGTCGACTGTCCATTGCGGCCGCTGTTGATTGGCTCCAGCTCTATGAGCGAGGAGGAGACGAGCCATCCGAACGAAGTAGCCGGGGGCGAAATGGAAAGTCCACTACATGGACTGCTACAGAATACGACCCTCTCGTCAGAGTTACTCACATATTGATGGAGCCAAATCTGTACACCAGCTGCTGACATATGTATATGGCTAGCCACCATGATTACTCTGACTATTCCGTCCACTTCTGTCGAACTACATATTTATCATCAAGGACTGCCAAGACACTGAGAAAGAGTGATATGATACTTCATGATTTCCTTATAAGCTTTAGTCAAGCATCACCACATGTAACGCAAATGTAAGCTTTGAGCCATACCACTGAAGTACATTCTCTTGATGGGTGTCGAAAGAAGGTGTTTATTCAAGGATGCCAAGTACGTTTAGTTATGCCACATTCAGGTTGTTTAAGAGCGCTGTGGGCTTGCTACGAAGCGAGTGAAAAATACATAGAAAGCTATATTACGAGAATGTCAGAATACGGAACTGACGATCTCGCTTCCTTATCGTCAATGAAGCCTGCTTTTGCTCGGAGTAACGCTTATTTGGTATTTTACAAGATATTTTTGGGCGCTGACAGCGCACTGCTAAATCACCACCCGAATGAGCTATCTTTACGTCGCAGTGGCGCCCGAAAGGCGAAGCATTGATAGCGGCAGCAAAGCAGTAGTAACTACACGAAGTACGGCTCCTTGTTTTATCAGCCCTATTAATCGCAGTAAGATTTCACTTGTTTATTTAATCAGTTAACGTCTATAGATAGCCCCGGCTAAATAATTGACGGTAAGGCTTGAAATATATAGCCGGCTAAAGAAGGAACCATGATGCGGACTCATACCTTTAAGCAAATCTCCTTGTCGCGTTATCACTCGACTGCAACACTGTCCTTCTCTTAATATAATTGAATGTTCTGTGCTTGACGAGGTTACTTCCGTGTACGCATACCACAAATGACTTTAACCTGTCAGGGTTGACAGACCCGCAAATTGGTACGAATCCACTGTGGTGAACTGCGCGATATAGGAAGCTTGCAGGCTGCCGCATAAAGTCTTTCGGTTAAAGAACCAGCTTTCGAAGAGACCATAATTCGAATGTCTGTGAGCCAGCGTCTGTGCGTTTCGAACGGATCAACATTCATCGCATGCTTTTCGTGTTTAGCGGCAACTGCTATTTGATGAACATATAGTTTTTTTCGCAGCGTAGTTGACGCCATAGCGCCGTGTCTCCGGATATTTACCCTCATCAAGCGGCTATGTCGCGGTAAATAAGAAATATAGTTCACTTGTGAGAAATTTAGTTTTCCGCGTTTGGTCTTACTTCGTTGTTTCCACGCGAGGAGCTGCAATAGACCTGGTGAGGCTAGAGACAGTGTTCAACGGCGTTCCCGACAATGTTTTGTGTTCTCTTGTTCCACATTTCTCAGACAGACAAGACGCCATTCGTCACTATCAGTATAACTGTCGCGTTGCCCTTATTAATACTCTTCAATGAAAGGGCCTTTCCGTTAGTAATTTCACTGCACTTAATTTGCTTGAAGAAAATGAGCTATTTCATATTTTTGTTGTTTTAATGTGCCTCTGGAAATAAGCCTTTTTTTCCCGCTATTTGATTAGTAGCACACACCAAATTGAATGCATTGCAGGTAACTCCAACACGCCCCCAAGAAGGCTTCTTATGTTTTATGTTACAAGTTACAATACCAATGAACGCCAACCTTATGCTCGTGTTCATTCAAGTAACAATATTCGGCAAACTAGAGCAAATCGAAGAAACCTCACACTCTGCGAAACTTTCAGGCACAAAATAGATAAAATGAATTACACTTGCACAATATCAATCCACCCAGTCTTAATGTCAGACAAGTCCTACGTAAAGAAAGTGAAGCCGAAACGTCATAAATATTTCACCATGACGTGTGCTCGGGCCCAGTTCATTTTATTTTTTCATCGGTGTCGATAGGCAATCGTATATTCTAAAAGAATAAAATACGGAGGTTAGCAAGTTGTGAGAACATTTAATTCGCCGCAATTCCTCAACCACGCAATTATACTACTAAAGAATTCCTGACGCCAGAATAATTTATAGCGGCGCCGGGGCTTCTATACTTGACATGCAGCAAAAGAAAAAATGTTTGATGTTGCAAATGCTAAAGCTATTCCTCTAAGAAAGAAGAAATAGTCAATAGGTTGTGGTAGTCAATTCTCAAACTATTCACCTCGGTATTTAAAGCAGTCCCCTTTCCTTTAGAGCCTAAACGTGCTAAGGTTACAGCAGTTTTTAAGAAACGTGATCGCTCATTACTGTTTATCTATAGGCCGATCTGGGTTTTTCCCTTCTTTAGCAAGGTCATACAAAAATATTCGAAGAAGGATAGAAGAAATTTTTAAACAAATTTAATATTCTTGCACCTGAGCAACTTGCACTTGCATTCGGTTGCCTTATTATACTCACCTAGCACTTGTAATGGCACGCCACCATGATCGACAAGAACGCGCACGATACCACGAGCGCGGCAGATGCGCACATCTAGGCGAGTTCATAATCGCGTTTTGCGAGAATTGTCCACGGCGCTTGTCGACCTCATTTGTCTCGTTCCATTCGATAGTTCTCGTGAAAACGCGCGTTCCGCACAGCCGATTTCGTCTTTCATCGAAGGTGTCGCGGAGACAGAAGTGGCTTTCCAGTGGAAGCCTTTTGGAAGACAGTCCGCGCGTATGCCTGTTAGTTATGACAAATCCAACGCCGATCTGAAGTGCAAAGCATGTCGAATATGTACGAGAAGACAACGATGAATGTGAGCATTATAGTTCTAGTTTGTTCTTGTGCAACGCCTACGTTTCCACAAAGCGGACGAGAAGGTTATAGGTGCTCCCTCTCTGGCGGTACAGGGAAAGTGAGGGTCAGGCACACACCCTGCTTCCCCGCTGGCACGCAACTCCGTGTACTTGAAGTCGATGTTGTATTTGTCATACCGACATGCATACGCTCGGATTGTCTCCAAAAGGCTTCCATTGCGAAGCCACTTCTACCTCCGCGTCTCGACAGCGGTGTGGGAAGGCTACATGAAAGCGGCCTTATTGGCTGAACATGGACTCAGGGATTTTACGGCCTGCATGTACCTGCTCGATCTCAGAGGCCATACATTACGATTCTTTGCTTGTGAGACACGTGGTGCCACAACTGTGCTGCTCGTTTCTGATTGGTGCCCGTTTTGCGGTAGAAAAGGGCCTCGCACCCATTCCTGCAGTTGCTGCGCGTTGCAGCCGCTTTTCGTGAATCTTGTCTTTCGCGACTGCATCGCTCACCGCCCTCGGCGTTTCGGGTGCGTTTTTGTCGCCAGTATGAACAAGCCTTTGCTGACCAATTAAAGAAGGCCATTGTTCACGGTAAATTCGCCGGATTCATATTTGTAGATTTTTCAAAGGCATTCGATGGCAGTGAACTCGAGATTGGTAATGTTAAAATACATTCAATTGTTATAACAGGTCCTCGTTTACTACTAATACGAGACTGCTTACGAAACAGGTACCAGGTCGTTAGTGTTTCGGGTCCTTAATCTAAACCCAAAAGGACTAATTTAGCCGTTACCCGCCGTGGTTGCTCAGTGGCTATGGTGTTGGGCTGCTGAGCACGAGGTCGCGGGATCGAATCCCGGCCACGGCGGCCGCATTTCGATGGGGGCGAAATGCGAAAACACCCGTGTACTTAGATTTAGAGCACGTTAAAGATCCCCAGGTGGTCGAAATTTCCGGAGTCCTCCACTACGGCGTGCCTCATAATCAGAAAGTGGTTTTGGCACGTTAAACCCCATAATTTAACTTTTTTAATTTAGCCGTGCCACAAGGATCCATTTTGGGCCCGTTACTCTCTTTAGTTTATATTAAAGATCTACCTACCTGCCTCCCATCTTCTCAGGGTATAACTACATGCCATTGACAAAACAATTATTAAATCTGGTGAATGTTGGTCAACCGTAATACCCGCATTAATAGACATCTTCATAAATCAGTAGAATAGTGTAAATTGAATTGACTTACCAATATTCTTACTAAAACTATACTTCAAATATTCTAATTCCAAAATAAATCATCACTTTTCATTCTGCCCATTTTCGTTGGTAACCATTTATTATCGGCAAGTGAAGGATTAACATACGTCTTAAAAGTGACTGTTGCCTAAAATTTCAACGGCATACAACTGATATAAAAAAGAATCTATAAGATAGAGCACACATTCACATTAGGGAACGTCTGCTGCATTGTTCGAGCTGCTGCAGTATACTTTCGACACTATCTACATATGCAGAGATGGAATTACATATCTTCATGTATCCTTTTCGTTTACCCTCTTGAGCATTTACCCTCGCCAATCCACTTCACCGCTATATACATGAAACGTAGCGACACTTGTGCCAGGTTTAGGTTTGTGTGTTTTATTTTGTTTGTTGCTTTCTCGCGAGGAGTCGGAATAGATTTCGATAGGATAGAGACAGTGTTCCACGATGTTTGCGTCGATAATTTGTGCTCTCCTCTTCACCATTTATTAGACACACAAGAGGCGATTTGTCGCGGTTGGTCTAACCAACGCGCTGCCCTTATTAAAACGGTTCAAAGGGAATACGTCTCTCCGTTATATTTACTGCACTTCACTTGAAGAAAAGAGCGCTCTTTCATATTTCTGTCATTTTAATATTCCCGTGGTACAAAGTGCTTGTTCCCATCACTCTGGTTAGCAACACGCACCAAATCTAAGTCATTGTATGTTACTCTTATAGGAATCTTTAGCTCGGGAGCTCCTCTCTAAATACATGTAAAAGGAGAATTCGTTTTTCTCGGCAACCACTGCACCTAATTTGGCCAGGTTTGTTGCATTTAAAAGAAAAAATTAAAATCTAGAGACTGTTTGTTCAAATTTTCGATTTAGGTCGTCAATTTTTTATTAAAAATTCGCAAAAAACGCAAATTTTCAAAAAACGAAACTATCAAGTTTACAACTCCGTAACTCAGCAACAAAAATTATATCGCAATTCTCTGAACTGTACGTAATAGTTCATATAAAGCGGACGAATTTGATTTCTTACACATGAATGTCAAAATATTTATTAATATGTAATTACAACTTTCGCAGAACCCTCGCAAACAATGTAACAAATTCACGTAAGATCTCAAATGACATGTGAAATTTGTCCGCTTTGAATGATCTAATGGATGCCGTTTACAGAACCGCAAATGCTGTTCTTGATGCAGAGCTATTAGTTTGTAAACTTCGTGCTTCTATTTTTTTTTTTCAGACTGTCGAATATTTGAAAATCTTTTGACAAAAATTTTGCCCTAAATCGAAATTCTGCTTCCAACCGTCACTAGAATTTAACATTTTCTCTCAAATGCAGCAAATTTCATAAAAATTGGTCCAGGGGTTATTTCAAGAAAGCGTTTTTGCGTTTTACATGTATTTGAATAGGCCGTGTCGGAGTTCGGCCCGAGGTGAAACATCGTTTTCGGGATGGAAGGTATTCATGGAGCCGGATATCTCTGTGCGGCTAACGTAAGCTATAACGGCTAGCCACCGTGCTTGCTCTGACTACTCCATCCACTTGCGTCTTAATAAATTATTCTGATCAAGGCTTGCCGAGACACATAGAAACAGTTATATAGTACTTCATTGCTTATTCAGATGGTTAAGTCATGCATCATCAAATATCGCGTAATTTAATGCCCAGAGTTGTCCCATTGAAGGTCTTGCTCCAGATGAGTGCCGTAAGAATGCGTAAATTCAATAAAACTATGTATTTGCAAATCATGTTATATTTGGATGGTTGCTTGAGAGCACGCAATGGCCTAGCCGACGAGGATGAAAAGCTGCAGGTGTCCTTAGGTATCACCTCAGAGACACGAAGGCAAAACCTTATAAAGCGTACTCTTTTTCAACTTAATCCACCTTAAACTTCCCTAATCCACCCTAATTCTCTTTAATCGATGTTAATATAGCCTAATTTTTCTTACTCCTAATATACCCTTCTTATGCCTCAATCGGTAGGAACTGCACGATTGGGAAGCGCGTGCGCTGCCCGATTAATATTTTCGCTTAAAAACCAGCTCTTAAACAGACGCTACCTTGAATGCCTGTGAGCCTGGGGCTGTGCGTTTCTACCTAAACAAGATTCACCGCATCCCTTTCGTGTTTTGTGGCGACAATTCTGCGAGCAATATGTAGATTCATTCGCACCCTACTTGCCACCATAACCCTTGCTCCTCCCGATATTATCCCTAACCAAGCCACTAAGCCACGTTAAATATGAAATATAGTTTACTTTTGTCAATTTTTTGGATTGTGTATTTTTTTTATTCGTTGCTTTCTAGCAAGGAGTTGCAGTAAATTTGGAAATCTTAGAAGCAGTGTTTCCCGTGTTTGCGTCAATCGCTTGTGCCCTCCTGTTTCGCAGTTCTCAAACAGGCAAGAAGCGATTTGCCACTGACATTCTAATTGACATGTTGCCTTATGAATGATGTTCAATCAAAGGACTCACGTCTTCCCATTGCTAATTTCAGCGTACTTTCCATGGACAAAAAGCGCTATTTCACGTATATTTATTTTATACATGTGAAATAGCACTATGTAAACTGAATGCATTGCATAGTATTGAGGGCGTGCTAAAATTACCTTGTGTGTCTTGATCTGCAAGTTGGATGAATTTGTGAGTAAAGCACTTAAGGCTAAGCTTCACCTCAGTGGCATCGGTGTGAATGCTTTTGTTGTCAGCGAGGTGTACATCAAAAAGACTTCAGACCACGAAATGAGGCGCGCTTAACGAAGGCGCTGGCTTTCAGAAAAAAAACACACAAACGGGAATTTCTTTGGAAATGAAAGCCAGAAATGCCGAGAAAGCCAGGGTTTAGCCCATTGCGGATGAATAAGACCGAGTGCTCATTACGTAATGAGCGCTATGTTTGTGCCAGCCTTAACCAGTTTCTTCCATGATTGCATCGTATTAGATGACGAGCGAGTTAGGCGACTTGCTTCAGGAAAGTAACCACTCTCTTATCCATTTCAATGCGCGCAGCCTCCGCAAACACTACGATGATTTGCAGAACACGCTTTCAACTTTCTTTCACCTCTTCAATCATTGGTGTCTCAGAGATCTGGCTTAGAGAGGTGGACAAAAAATTGGAGGACGCTTAAGCTTCGCCTTCGAGAGCGGAACGATATAGCGTTATCGCACCCCGTTCACACCACCCACTCATTCGCTCGGAATGCTCCTGAGGCACACAAAGACATAGTTTTCATATACAACACTTCTAAGTCCACAGTACAACTTTTTTCTTATTATTTGTTCTAACAAGTGCTTCTCAAATCTACATTGCCTGACGGTGTTGTGCACACTACAAAGTTTCTTGCTCTCCTGCCCCTTTAGCGTCCACACGCACTGAGTATCTCGGTCACTCAGCACACACATACTTATTAAACTCAATGGTATTGGGGCATCCTCGCACCTTTCCCCGCACGGCCCCAATGCGCTCACATAAGACGAAGGGGAGAAGCGGGCGAGTGGCGCCCCAACCCGCCGTGGTTGCTCAGTGGCTATGGTGTTAGGCTGCTGAGCAGGAGGTCGCGGGATCAAATCCTGGCCACGGCGGCCTCATTTCGATGGGGGCGAAATGCGGAAACACCCGTGTACTTAGATTTAGGTGCGCGTGCCTCGTAATCAGAGAGTGGTTTTGGCACGTAAAACCCCATATATATATTTGTTTTAGTGGCGCGCCACCGGTCGGGGTAGCGCCGTACATTGTGTTTGCCGCAAGATGACTCTGCGTGTGCGCCAAGCGCAGAAGAAATGTAGCGCAAACGTACTTCGCTACTCGTTTAACTGCGACTTCTGTAATTTACATGCTTATAATTACCGATATACACCGCAGTATAACTTTCTACGGCCTCGGCCATGACGGCTGCATTTCGATGGCGGAAACCCCAGGTGGTCAAAATTTCCGGAGTCCTCCACTAAGGCGTGCCTCATAATCAGAAAGTGGTTTTGGCACGTAACGCCCCATAATGTAAACTTTCTACGGTACGTTTGTAAGGCAACATCGCATTCACTAGAGGCGCTTTGTCCCGCTTCGAGCCGTCGAACTCATAGCTGAGTGGTAGCGTCTCCGTCTCACATTCCGGAAACCCTGGTTTGATACCCACGCAGGCCATCTTGGGAGTTGTTTTTTATTTATGTATTGCCTTCCGAGATTTTTTGCTCACGGCCAACGCCGCCGAGGGAGACACCAAAGTCGATGACACCGGCTTTTCTACGACAGGACCTCCTTAACGCTGTCGCGTTAAAACTTGTGCGTTTTAACTTCATGTAAATCAGACTATATCGACAGACTGTCCAGTGACTATGGTGGAGCAGCTGTCGGTATCTTGACTGGAATCCCACATAAACGAAAAATCGACCTCACATTAAACATGCAAAACTGCAAATCTTTTTGCAATTCCTTCCTGACTTCCTCAAAACCATTAATGAAAATTTTACCTTCAGTTTCGTTTACCGTTAACCTTCTTCCTGAGCTCCAGATTTTTGCAGTTTTATCGATAAAAGAATGGCAATGTATCCATAGAGAACTAAAGTGTCATAATTTTTGGTGATATGAACTGAACCTAATGTAATCATCCCCGAGGTCTGTGAGGTTTTTATTTGTTTGTATGGTTTAGGCTACGAATGTTCTATTAATGTCCCTATTCGTTCTGTTCCAGCGGGTTGCAGCACATTAATCGGTCACGCATATTTATTTATGCAATTTTCTTACTAAACCACATGCGGGAATACCTGAAAATGATATTACTGGATATTTTCTCGTCTTTCTGTACACTATAGCACCACACTATTCTTATTCCAACTCTTACACCAAGCTTCGTTTCTAAAAAAGAAAGAAATTTCTGACGAGCTTTGTCTCATACTGACTGGTACTTCTATCTTGAAACCAATGATCCTCAGGTAGCGTTCTCGTTATTTCTAAGAAAGTTGTGATTACATTCTCATTCCTACTCTCAGATGCGCAAATGCAAAAGTATGTAGCCTTACCTCAAAGCCCATGGGTCACCGATGGTCTGCTCACTTTATGCTCGGCCTAAAAAAGATTCAGTCATTCCACTCTATGAAGGTGGATGACCAGCGCACCTGTATAGTACTATCACCGAGTGCTATGGCCACGTAATGCGTCTACTTTTCTAGTCCAGCAACGTGGCTTCACGCGTTGTCGTACACTACAGTGTGACTAATGGCGTTCATTGTGGCGGCGCACTCAATCGGCTCGGTCGGGTCCTCGACGACGACGATCTTCTCAATATCGTCTTGTCCTTTGCCATTTGTTTCATCATTTTTATCTGGAATCTTGAACAGCATCTCCCGGTCAACGCGCACATTATAATATCTGTATGACAGTGTGCTGATCAGAAAATCGAGCCAGGCCTTCAAGTTGCCCTCCTTGACGGGGCCCTTCTTGTAAATGGGCATCGACAGCAGTGTGATGCAGCTTCTTTTTCTTTAATTGTTGCAGACGGTTCTTTCTGGCGTCGAATTCGAGAACTCACTTGTGGAAAAAGCAGTTTCTTCCAAAACGCACGCGGCACGTTTAATGCAACAAACGAAAATAGAACCGCAAGAAATAACCATCCCATGGAAAACTCATAACCACAAACAAAACACAATAGGAGCTAAAACAGTAGCCAGAGCACTCGAGTTAGGAGCAGAAAATGAGGATGAGCGTGCACGCAATAGTTAGACGCGGAAGGGCGGAGACGAGGCTGTGAAAAAAGTGGCGTTGTTTCTCACCACAAGGTCGACATGGAGGTGGCTTCTCGGCCTGGTAGCTGGTTGGAAACTGAGGCCCGTAGCCCAACTGAAATCCTAGCATCTGGCATGGTCTTCAAAGAGCCGAGTGCTGTCTGCTGCTAACATTAGCTATAATGGCTAGCCGCCGTGTTTTCTCTGACTGTTCTGTCCACTTCTGTCTTAATAAGTAATTATGATCAAGGCTTGCCGAGACACAGAGAAACAGTGATATAGGTCTTCATGCTTAATTTGGATGCTTTAGTGAAGCATCATCCTTTATGACGTAGTTTGATGCCTAGAGTTTTCCTGGTGAAGTTCTTGCTCCTGATGGGTGCCGAAAGTACACGTGAATTCCAGGAAGCCACGTACTTAGTAACTATGATATATTTGGATGGTTGTTTGGGAATGCGCTATGGCCTAGCTTCAGAGGATGAAAAATGTTTCGGGTGTCCTTAACTATCACCTAAGAGACACGAACGCAAAAGCCTTGAAAAGCCTACTGGTCCTCACGTTAACACACCTTATACCTCCTTATTCTACCCTAATTCATTGTAATCAATCTCAGTCTATCTTATTTTTCTTAATACACCTAAATAACATTAATCGACAGTTTTCCACCCTAATGAACTGACTAATAAATAAATAATTAGCTTTGCAAATCATTAATCATCTCTTATACACGGCTGGAAAAGCGTTGATTCGCTTCTAGCCTTCCTTCTTGACGTAATGTGTGCTGTACGTCACCGCGCGACCTTGAAATAGAGATATTAGGCTGCCTCCTAAAAGGCCTTTCACCTTATGTAAACCAAATACCCGAGTAAGAAAGTGGTGAACTCGCTTTCTTATCTTCAATGATGCCTGCTTATCCTAGCAGTAACGCTTCATTGGTCTTTTACGAGATATTTAGGGCTCTGCCGGTGCACTTTAAACTGGGCACCCGTATACGCTAGCTAAACGTCACAGCACAGTTTCGCCGGAAAGGCGAAGAAGCATTGATAGCGGTTACAAAGTGTAGGACAACTACACGAAGTAGGTTCGTTCTTTGAGCATCTGTATCAATATCAATAAGATTTCGCTTGCAAGTGAAATTATCAAGAATGACAGCACAGGCCTAACAACAGACGATAAAGCCGATATAGGCGGCTAAGTAAGCTACGAGGATGCTGCCATACACTTATAGGTTAATTGCCTTTTCGCTGTTTCACTCGACTCCAACGCCCCTTACGCCCTCCGTTCATTCAGATTGAAGTATTTCTCCTTCACTAGGTTACTTATATGCACGCCTACCACAAACGAATTTAGCCTATGAGTGTTGATCGATGGATAGATTGGTACGAAACCGCGGGCAGGAACTGCGTGATAGGGTAGTGCGTGCGCTGCGCCATTGAGACTTTTGCTTAAAACCCAGATTTTAAACAGGCAATATTTTGAGTGTTTGAACCAGTGGTTGTGCGTCTCTGAATAAACAAGATTCACCGCATCCTTTTCATGTTTTGTGGCGAGAGCTCTGCGAGGAATATGGATATTCACTCGCAGCCTAGTTGCCACCATAGTCGTTGCATCTCCCGGTATAAACCCTCACCGAGCCACTACGGCACGGTAAATATGAAATATAGTTTACTTTTTCAATTTTTGGAATCTGTACTTTGTTTTCTTCCTTGATTTCTAGCAACGAGTTGCAGTAAATTGGAAAGGTTAAAGGCAGTGCTCCCCGTATTTGTGTCAATAATTTGTGTCTTCGTGTTTCACAGTTCTCAGATAGGCAAGAAGTGATTTGTCGCTAGCATTCTAATCGACGTCTTGCCCTGATTAATGCTGTTCAGTTAAAGGCCTACGTATTTCCATTGCTGATTTAACAGTAAATCAGTGTTGCTTTTTTCTGTCTCGCTAGTAACACGCTGTAAACTGAATGCATTGCATGTTTTTGAGGGCGTGCTAAAAATTACTTCTTGTCTCTTGATCTGCAAGTTGCACGCCAAGGCTAGAAACAGCGATGGGCGCCGATCTTATCCTCCTATGCATACATGTAACAAGGGTCTGGAAACACAAAGCAAGGAAGCTCGTGCTCTGTGTGACTCGTAGATACGAAAAAAGCGAAAATTTATTACTCTTGCACAATACGAAGACATCCTGTCTTACCGTCAGATGACGCCTACGTAAGCAAAGCATCGGCGAAAGGGAAGTCGGGTAACAGAGCCACCACCGAATTCCTGCGCCATATCGCAGTGACGTCATAAATTTTCACGACGATGTCTGTTCCGGGCAGCTCATCTTTTTATTGGTATCAATGGGAAATGTTGTAATTTAAAAGAATCAGTTACAGAGTTTAGCAAGTTACAAGAGCATTTAATGCCCTGCAACGCCTCAACCACAAAAAATGCACTTTTCGAATCCGTGATGTCACAATTACGTATACCAGCGCTCAGGTTTCTACGGTGAATTCAAAAAGAAGAATTTTGACCTTATTTTAAATTCTATAAACAACCTACTGCCCCGAAATAACCAAGCACGTAGTTTTACAGAATGAATTCGCGGTCAAACCAGATGTAAAGTATATTTTAGTGTTCTTCTAAGAACACGTAAATGGAAAAAGGGTCGTATCAATAAGCCAAGGAAACATCTTAAACATAATAATATTCTCAACAAGAATACTAACTCCTGGAAGGTGAATATGAGACGTAGTTTGAGAACGCGTCTAGGATGGGAGAAGACCACGAGGTCCGATGGTGATTGTTTAAGCATGCCGCTGTGTAATTTCAGTACTACATCATTCAGCAGAGAAGAAATTCCCTATTGCTAGGCACCATTGTATGTTCCCCATTAAAATCACATTGTAAAGGCGAGTAGGTCTATCAAGCGCTTGCTATTTCCTCTTGGTATGTGAGCGAAGGCGATAAGAATTTGGGTCAGTTGATTCTTTTAATGGTCCTTGCGAAAGCACGAAAGAGAAATTAAACTAAGTTTTGAGACGGTAAATATGATGTGACCCGTAAAACCGTCTGCGATCCCTGAGAATAAGCGCATAACTCAACTTTTCGTCTCCTTGCACGAAATGAGCACGCTTACCAGATGTTTCCGCATGTTGTGTTCAAGGTGCGGCGTTCAATAATATTTGTTTGCTTTCTGGGCATTTGTGGTCTGCCATGTGATCAAATAGGATTACCAGTTTCGAACAATAAGGGGCCATTGCAAGCAGTACAAAGCTTGAGTACTGCCCTGAAGGCCTCGCAGAAAGCTGGCGCTCTCTAAGAGCGCAGCCGAACGACGTTGGCCCGCGTCCAAAAGGAAATATTGCGGATAATTCCGAGCTGAGACAATGTTTGTGCACATCTTTGTTATTTCCACACAGCTGCTCGGCGGACACGCCGTTGTTTACGTACAGATTGCTCAGGCAAGCAGCGGAACTCAGAACGCTGCCCTGGCTCTGACACAGCCGATTGAGGGCAACTTGACGGTGTATCCGCTTGGCGTCGTCGCTCTTTCAACCAAACGCAATTCGCGTCTCTGGAGACTTTCCCCATTTGCGCGTCTGCCACGTGCGCGCCTCTATATTGCGAATTGAGTTGAATTCTGGAGTTTTACATGCCAGAACCCCGATTTGATTATGAGGCACGCCGTAGTGGGGGACTCCGAATTCGTTTTGACCATCAGGAGATCTTTAATGCCCCAATGCGTGGGACACGGGCACTTTTGCACTTCGCCCCCATCCAAATGCGGTGGCCGTGGCAGGGATATGATCCCGCGACTTCGTACTTAGCAGCCTAATAGCATAGCATCTAAGCCACCGTGCTGGGTGTCGATATTACGACAGCGCGACGACACCAACAACGGTGCCGTCGGCAGCGGCGACTCTGACGACCCATAAGTTTTTCGAGGTACCGTATATTCGAGTAAAATAATGCCGTAAGGACGTATTAGTAGACCAGCAGCTTCGGAGACTTGCAGTTACTGCCAGGTAATGTGAATAATGTTATCTTGAGATGAAAATTGTACAGAAATTTTGCCGTTTCTACAGCGAAGCTCTATACCTCTACCGTCCAAGAAACTTTTCGTGTCTTTCTAAGCAAAAAAAGCTCCCCATACGTGGGCCGACCCCGAAGAGGGTGCAATACCGTGCCGACCCGCGGCGTAGGTTAAGCAGACGTTAAGCACTCTCCATACGTTGGCCGATCCCGAAGATAGTGAAATACCGGCCCGACCCACCGCGGAGGTGAAACAGCCGTTAAGCACTCCCAATACGTGGGCCGAGCCTGAAAATCGTGAAATACCAGGCCGACCCGCGCCGGAGGTGCAGTTCCTCATTAAGGGGCCCACACACACGGCTTCGCTCGTCGTTGTTCTTCACAGAGTGGAAGGACACTGCTGTTTCTTTAAGCTGGGCCCGACTTGTACATTTTGTACACTTTCTGATGTCTACACTTTGTATTCTGTGTACACATAGTGAGTTTTTTGCGCACTTGTAATGCATTTGTGGATGGGCACTCAGCGATAATAGTATCATTCATGCCTTTGGAGCTGGTATTCATTGCACCGAGCAGGGGTCGAGGTTCGGAGAAGTACAGGGTGTCTGCATGTTCGTGGAAGTCCTTGCCATACAGTTGCTGTGGCCCGTAGACATGTGTCCCCAACTGCGTGGGGATAGAGCCTTTCGTGTGCGCCTAGCGGTTGACGCAGATGCTTGGGACAAGCCGCCTTGCTGCAAGACGGCTTGGGTAAGGGCGACTCGCTGCACTGAAAGGCGGTGGGAACTCTTGGTTGAAAGCAGCATCGCAGAACGGCGTGGACTCGACTCCCGACGCACTCGTCAATTCAAGCGCGCCTACACTCCGTTCTAGTCACCAGATGCAAAGCTGTGAAACAGGCGGAACTTCTTCCAGTGACTGCGTTCGCATTGAGAAATGGTTGTTCTCTTGCCACAATTCTTCGGAACTGTTGTTCACATACGCTCAATATTGAATGTTTAATGAAAAAAGAAAGATTCAATCGTCAGAAAGAAATAAACCAAAGTGTACAGCTATACATAATACCTTAGTTATTGCTATATGGCCACTTCTGTAAGAAGACTGTGGAGCCAGCTTTCTGCGTATCAATTCCGTGAGCGCTGTTCTCTTCAGGAATAATACTATGCGTCATCGCGTGCACGAGACATTCATTTTGCGGAATAGTTTCAAAGCATGAATGGTGGCGTAATATACATCTGCACTTAAGTGATGTGTATTACCTTCACGCGCACCAGGCGAAAATGGGAGCCTGGAGAAATGAGTAAGAATGATGGTATTGCTCACTTGCGTGAGTTCAGCAAAGCGCTTTGAGCACCACGAGTCCTAGTGTCCGCCCTATTTTGCTACGGATATTGCGCATGAAAATTTGGATCCATGAGCGGCGGGCATTAAATACTGCAAAAGAGTACTCTCGGGTTGTTGCGTGGCTTACATCTGAATGTACTGCTAACGCACGAGGCCCAGATCGGATGATGGTTAATAATGAGCTGAGTGATTAGTGCACGTGTTAAGAGCTTAACTTGTGATCTAGCGTACCAAAGGCAGAATGATCGAGCAAAACAAAAAGTGATAACGCCGGCTCCAGCGAACAAGAACTTTAACTGCGGAAAGCAATGAAGTTTATTGAATAGTCGCATAATTCTATAGGAATCGCGGTAAAAATCTGCACAAGGGCAAGCTTGAAAATTTAAGCTAAGCTCTAGGAGAGCGTAATAAAAATTTTTCTGTTTCAGCTTTTTCTTTTGTATTTATATTCATACTGTCCACTGGACGTTATCGCGTGCTCAAGCCGTATTTTCGCCTCTTTCTTTTTGCCCACTGTGGATAACTGTCTAAACGTGTTGCTTAGCCCCTGTGGCGTGATTGCTCAGCAGAAATATTTATGCAAAGCTGTTGCAAATGCCCGGAGTAAATGAGACTGCTGAAAGCTGTAAAACCCAGCACTGCATCATCAATGCAAGCCTCGCCGCTTGCAGCCTTGCTTTGTATTATTATCACGTGGTAACGCTGTGTTCGCCTTACGTATTCGCAAATCTGATAACAGCTCTTTGTAATAGTTCTGTAATAGTTATGACCAGTCACGCTTACTCCTTGCAAAAAACTAAGATACAGAAACATAAGGTTTTATTCGAAGAATATGTGCAGGGAGTTCCCTCCTTGAGACAAAAAAGGATACATATGAAAAGTAACTTTAACTCTTCCAACATTATTTCCGGATATTTTTGGAAGGGCCACGCATCCAACTAAAGCACTATAGAGCACGTATGTACACTGGACGCAGGCGTGCATTTGTGCTCTATTAAAGAACCTCAAAAGACGGTATGGCTTTTGTTTCGTGCACTCTGAATAACTGAATACACACAATTATCAACTATAGTGCGAATAGAATAGAAGCACGAAGTTTACAAATAAATATCTCTGCATCAAGAAGAAATATTGCGGTTCTGTAAACGGCACGCATGAGATCATTGAGAGCGGACAAATCCAGCCTTACCTTACCTTAATCGTTACCTCAATTCGTTACGGTGTGTACAAATGTTCCACAAAAGCTGCATTTCCACATTAATTATTTTTCGAGATTCCTGTGTAACACATCATTTTTGTCAGCTTTAGATGTGCTATTACCTGCAATTTACAGAACTGTAATATCACTTTTTATTGTTCAGTGACGTAGCTGTAAACTTGATAGTTTCATTGCCTGAATATTAGATTTTTGCTACATTCGAATAAAAAACGACCTAATTAAATAATTCTAAAACAAAAGTCGCCAGATTTTAAGTTTTTTTTTTTTATATGCAACGGGAACCTCGCGAAATTTGGCGCCGTGGTTGCCGAGAAGAAGGAATTCTATTTTTACACGTATTTACATATTAGCAGCCGAGCTAAAGCTTCCTCTTAAATAGAGGTGCTAGCGGCATGTAAACCGCTCAGCTCCATTTTAGAAGACGTACGTACGACTCTTTCGTCAGGAGTGATTTAGAAAAGCTTCTACAGGTTCTCAATGCCGCCGCTATTGAAATAGAAAACTTGCATAAAATATAAAAGCTATCAGCAGGAACCTGCATTCAACTATGCAGGCGCGAATCACGTCGGGCTCACCTCAGATTGCTTCCCTATTTTTTGATAGCAAAGCATCAAATCGCCCATCGAGCAAACAGGTGGCGTTGTATGTAGCAGTGGAACAATGACGCTATATTTCGATAGACGTTGACGCCACGTTACCAGCGAGTCTCGCACACTCGCGACGCTGGCTCTCGCATGCGGGCTCGGGCGGCACGCAAAGCTGTGGAGTCTGAATCGGCTACGTCATCGGCAGCCGTAACCTCGGCAGTAGCGAAACGTGGCCGTCGACACTAGTACACTGTAGACGACGTAAGCTTACGGAAGAACACAGCAGAGCGAGCAAAGATGCAGGCAGCGAAATCCACCGCTGTCGTGCATTAAGGCAAACATTGCTCGTAGCACAGAACTCCAAGGAGCGCTCAGCGACGTTCAATTGGACAATGTTGCTTTCGCCTTCACAGCTCATTGGAAGTGCATAGGCGTGCTGCGATATTTATTTATTTGCTACTAATACTTGCAGGGCCCGAAGGTAGTAGAGGAAGGAATGGGATAGTTACAAACGCGTTCCGTGAAATGACAAAGCATAAAGCGTTGCAAGGCATTTTTTAAGGTGGTCTCGAATCGCTCTGCATCTGCCATGAGAGAAGTGGAGTAGGGCAGGTTTTTCCATTTGGCGCTTGGCTGTTGTGAAACAATAATCATGATATAACTGCGGGCGACAGGGTGGCAAAGTTATTTCAAAAATGTGTATAGAAGTCTGCTGGAACCAGGACATTAACCTCTGCAGGCGATAACCACATTGGGCTCACCTTAGAATGCTTAGAATAATTATAAAAGGTGTATTGATTTCGTTAGGACGTGTGAAGCACGCCGTAATGAAATGACCAATTTCTTTCTCAATTTCTTTCTCTTTGCATGGTCTCTTGAGATGATCATCTGATTCATTTAAATATTTACCGTTACGGAGGGTCGGTGATTTTGTCGGTGACTTACCGGTTGCAATCCGTTCCAATTTCATTACAAAATCTTAGCACACTTAATATGTGACAAGCGATGATCAAGCATAGTGACGGAGATTAGGTTCACAGAAGGCAAAGAAGACAAAATGTTGATTTACTTATATGGAGTGCAGGCGTGCTTCGTGTTGGCTCCTCTATTTTCCTATGTTTTTGGCGGATTATCGAGCTTCTCGTGATAATTCTTCTTACCAGCGATCGGCGGACTCTTCAGGATCTCCCTGACACCAAGTTTCGCCAGGTGGGCCCATCTTCTGGCCGATAAGCAGCGCCTTTTGTCCCGCCACGCAGGCGGGACGAGCTAAGCCTATCTCCACGTAGGCCACTATTTCCCGGCCGCTGCGGCGGCGGGGCATGCCAAGCCTACCGTGCAAAGTGCCAGGCCTTTCCCGACGTTAAATGGAAGTTGTCCAGGTAGAAGGAACAGATATTCGGCCGGAAGATTTAGGCGAGGGAGCGGGGTGGTGCGATGTCAAGAGGAAGAAACAGGCCGACGGTGCGACCGAGTCGGCGCATAACCAGCATGTGCACATGCAGCGACGGACGGTAGCCACATCGACTACGGGAGTCACCACAGCGCAGTACAAAAGGAAGTCCGCCCGTCAAGCGCAGCAGGTTGCCATGGCAAGCCGAATGCCAGAGTTACCGCCGGACGATTACAAAATCGTCGTACGCCCCCGAGGCGGCTTCAACGTGCGCGATTACGGGAGGGATCGCATTTACTGCTGCCTACGTAACGCGGCGGGTGTAGGCAGAGAAGCGGCCGGGGAAGATAGTGTCACGTGGTGGTGACGTAGAAGAACACAGTAGCAATACTGTGAACGAGAAAACTAACTTTTATTGGGCGAACTTGTGCCCACAAAACAGGCTACACTTATAGCACAACGAAAGCGGCGAACACAGTCGGCGATCGTCGGAAATCTGATCGGCGGGTCAAGCGCGTCGGCTTTTATAGAGCAGTCATCGAATGTTCCAGACTAATCGTTGGGACCCGCGTGCCTTCCACAGAGTTCTACACCATTCGCGTCAGGCGATGAAATCAGATAACACAAGGTTCGGCGACAATAGACCGCGGATAGAAGCATCGATAACTTTCCAGAAACTTCGGATACATGCAGGCGCGTCCCGCGCTGTGTGATAGCATTTGTTAGGCGGCGAAGCGTGGTCGCCCGATAAAGATAAGTACACGTGTCAATACCCCCCTCTTAAAAAAAGCATCGACTCGATGCTGCAACCAAACGAAAGTAACAAACAAAAGCACTCGTAGCAAAGAAAACAACAAAAATAACGAAGCTCGTCAGCGTCCGTAAAAGGGTTTAAGGCGCACCACGTGGACCACTTCAGATCGTGCGCGGCGCCGCTGTGAATGCGAAATGCCGTCTGGCGCGACCTCATAGTCCAGAGCGCCAATACGTCGGAGGACCTTGTAGGGTCCGAAATAGCGTCGCAGTAGCTTCTCACTGAGTTCTCGTCGGCGTATCGGGGTCCATACCCAAACACGGTCGCCGGGCTTGTACTCGACGAAGCGTCGTCGGAGGTTGTAGTGTCGGCTGTCGGTCCTCTGCTGGTTCTTGATCCGCAGGCGGGCGAGCTGGCGGGCTTCTTCGGCGTGCTGGAGATAGATAGCGACGTAAAGATTGTCCTCGTCAGTGACGTGGGGCAGCATGGCGTCGAGCGTCGTCGTCGGGTTTCTGCCGCAGACCAGCTTAAATGGCGTGATCTGTGTTGTTTCTTGCACCGCCGTGTTGTAAGCGAATGTTACATACGGCAGGACCGCGTCCCACGTCTTGTGCTCAACGTCGAGGTACATCGCTAGCATGTCGGCGAGGGTCTTATTCAGGCGCTCCGTGAGACCATTCGTTTGCGGATGGTAGGCAGTTGTCCTCCTGTGGCTTGTCTGGCTATATTGCAGAATGGCTTGGGTGAGCTCTGCTGTAAAAGCCGTTCCTCTGTCGGTGATGAGGACTTCTGGGGCGCCATGTCGCAGCAGGATGTTCTCGACGAAAAATTTCGCCACCTCGGCTGCGCTGCCTTTCGGTAGAGCTTTTGTTTCAGCGAAGCGGGTGAGATAGTCCGTCGCCACGACGATCCACTTATTCCCGGATGTTGACGTCGGAAACGGCCCCAACAAATCCATCCCAATCTGCTCGAATGGTCGACGAGGAGGTTCGATCGGCTGTAGTAACCCTGCTGGCCTTGTCGGTGGTGTCTTGCGTCGTTGACAGTCTCGGCATGTCTTGACGTAACGGGCGACGTCGGCTGTCAGACGCGGCCAGTAATACCTTTCATGTATCCTCGACAGCGTCCGGGAGAATCCGAGGTGCCCAGCAGTTGGATCGTCGTGTAAGGCGTGCAGTACTTCTGGACGTAGCGCCGACGGAACAACAAGAAGGTAGTTGGCGCGGACTGGTGAGAAGTTTTTCTTCACGAGTAGGTTGTTTTGAAGCGTGAACGAATATAATCCACGCTTAAATGCCCTAGGGACAACGTCGGTGTGCCCTTCCAAATACTCGACAAGGGCTTTTAGCTCTGGGCCCCCTCGTTGTTGATCGGCGAAGTCTTCCGCGCTTATTCCAAGGAAGGCGTCGTCATCCTCGTTATCTTGCGGCGGCGGCTCAATGGGGGCGCGTGATAGGCAATCGGCATCTGAGTGTTTTCGTCCGGACTTGTATGTTACAGTGATGTCGTATTCTTGTAGTCTGAGGCTCCACCGTGCCAGCCGTCCTGAAGGGTCCTTTAAGTTAGCTAGCCAGCACAACGCGTGATGGTCGCTGACCACTCTGAATGGCCTGCCATATAGGTAGGGGCGAAATTTCGCTGTAGCCCAAACGATGGCGAGGCATTCCTTTTCCGTTGTGGAATAATTGCCTTCCACTTTTGACAACGACCGGCTAGCGTAAGCTATCACGTGTTCATGTCCATCTTTTCTCTGGACTAGGACGGCACCGAGGCCTAGGCTACTGGCGTCAGTGTGGATTTCGGTATCGGCGTGCTCGTCGAAGTGGGCAAGTACGGGCGACGACTGCATGCGTCGTTTGAGTTCTTCAAATGCGTCGGCCTGCGGCGTTTCCCACTTGAACTCGACGTCACATTTAGTTAGCTGTGTCAGCGGCTCAGCAATGCGTGAAAAGTCCTTGACAAATCGCCTGTAGTAGGCACACATGCCAAGAAATCTACGCACTGCCTTCTTGTCGGTGGGCTGCGGGAACTTTGCGATGGCAGCTGTCTTCTGCGGGTCGGGGCGGACTCCAGACTTGCTGATGACGTGGCCTAGGAACAGAAGCTCATCGTAGGCGAAGCGGCACTTTTCTGGCTTCAGAGAGGCCTGATGACTTGATGGCCTCGAGTACTGTTGCAAGCCGCCTAAGGTGATGGTCGAAATTTCCGGCGAAGACAACGACGTCATCCAAGTAAACGAGACAGGTCTGCCATTTCAATCCTGCGAGAGGTACCGGGATCCTGCGAGAGGTACTGGGATCGATACCCAGCACCTCCACCAGATGTCATGTGGTGGTGACGTAGAAGAACACAGTAGCAATACTGTGAACGAGAAAACTAACTTTTATTGGGCGAACTTGTGCCCACAAAACAGGCTACACTTATAGCACAACGAAAGCGGCGAACACAGTCGGCGATCGTCGGAAATCTGATCAGCGGGTCAAGCGCGTCGGCTTTTATAGAGCAGTCATCGAATGTTCCAGACTAATCGTTGGGACCCGCGTGCCTTCTACAGAGTTCTACACCATTCGCGTCAGGCGATGAAATCAGATAACACAAGGTTCGGCGACAATAGACCGCGGATAGAAGCATCGATAACTTTCCAGAAACTTCGCATACATGCAGGCGCGTCCCGCGCTGTGTGATAGCATTTGTTAGGCGGCGAAGCGTGGTCGCCCGATAAAGATAAGTACACGTGTCAATAGCATCTGCCTCAACGTTAAACAGAACGTGGTGGTGCTCAGCACGCCGTCTGAAGACAGAGCCAAACGCTACGGAGCCATCAGCAAGCTTTGCATCGGAGACCGAGAGTTTGAGGCGAATACCTATCAAGCCGCCCCGGAGAACACTTCCAAGGGCCTGATTAGGAACATTTCCAAGAGCGAGAGCCCGGCAGACGTCGTCGCTAATCTAGTGACGCAGCGCAACCCCGGAGTGCTGCACGCGAAACGCATAAGCAACACGGACAACATAATCGTTTTGTTCGACGGATTCCACGTACCGAGATACGTATATTACGGACCTATGCTCGTCAGATGCTCCCTCTACAGGAAGCAGATTGACGTGTGCTACGAGTGCGGAAGGCTGGGACACCGCGCCGACGTGTGCCCCAATCCCAACGACAAGATTTGCCGTGGATGCGGACGCAACAATCCGTCGCCTGACCATCAATGCGAGCCGCAGTGTCGACTGTGCGGCAAGGAACACTTCACGGGAGACCGCAGGTGCAAGGCGAGATACAAGACCCCATACATAGTCAAGCGTCGCCAACTAGAGCGAAAAAGACAAGAAGAGGAAGAAGCAGCCACAACGTACGGCAGCGGTTACAACAGCAGCAGCGACTGTAATGGCAACGCCGGCTACTACCTCAATTTTCCAAAGATAGACCGTCATTCAGTCACCGACAACCGAAGAGGACGCTCGACTAGCCGCGGCGGGAAGGGCGGGGCGGGAAAATCCCGATCTCGATCCCGCTCTCGCAACCGAGCACAGAGGCCGAGAAGCACGTCGATGACGTGCGGTGGCGGCGGTCCGGGCACCGCAGCTGCGGGCCACATCATCCAACAAAGTCAGCAGCAGCAGCCGTGGCAGCAGCAAGGTCACAGGAGCACTGGGCAACAGGTGAGCTGGGCGGCTGTCGCCGCTTCTCCCGGCGGCGGAGGCGTTTCGGCGGGCCGCTCTGGCGGGCCCGCCGTCGGCGGCGGCGGTGGGAACGAGCTCGAGCGAGCGATAGAGCGAGTCCTAAAACAACGCTTAGAGCCATTAGAATCAATAATTGCCGAGCTTAAACGCGAAAATGCGCTCCTTAGAGAGGAGAATATCAAATTGAAAGGCGAGGCTCCACAACCGCAGCAACCATCGCAACGTCAAACGACGATGCCGCCATCCTCGGCGCCGCGATCACCGACTCCATCACGGCCTGAGCCGGCCGGGATGGACACGGACAACGAGGGCAGCTCGAGGGAGACGGCGGATGAACGCGATGATCGTCCAGTTACCGCGAAAAGGATCGCACTAGATCCCGCAAGACCCGGCAGCAAACAGGGATGCGGCCGTTATGAGAAACTACAGAAACGTGTAGACAACATCGAGAAGAGCCTCGAGGAACGTTTTACAAGACAGACGGCTCATATGAACGAAATGTTCAATAACGCGCTAGCTAAGCTCTCTGAACAAATAACACAAATGTTCGCCGCGCACTTGGCGCGCATAGACGACATAGAAACGAGGCTGTCGCCAGCTGCAGGCAGACCAATCAGAACAATGAGCAAGCCGTACGCTAGACAGCAACAACACAATCAGCAGCAGCAAGACACGCTCATAGACATAGAGACGCAACCGCAGCTGCAACCGCAGCAGCAACCAAGTCGCCTCGATGGTGACGGCTTAAATTAAACACAGGCATCACCAAGGCTACACACGCAACGAAGCACACTAACACTGGGAAACAACAATACACAATCTGGCAGTGGAACTGCCGGGGCTACAGGAGTAAGCGGGGTAATCTCCAGCAATTCATACGCAGCCGCGAGACGAAACCGGACGTGATCCTTTTACAGGAGACAAACCATCCGGTTAAACTAGCTGGCTACAAAGCCATAGACGCGACCGCGACGGAGAACAGGCAAAGAAGGAAACGGACTACACCCCGCGTGGCGGGTGGCGCTGGGCCAGGGGCGATGGTGCCACGCCGGCCGTCTCCCCCGCCGCGCCCGTTGCCGGTCGCCGCCGTGTTCGTTCGACGTAATGTCACTGTGGCGCAGCGAGAACTTGCCTGCGTAAAAGGACTCTTCGTCCTTAACGTGTATAGTAAACCCACGCTGCAGCACAGATTCGGGGACCTACTGCGGGGCGCGCGTGCGGCTTCCGGCGGCTAGCCTCTACTTGTTGCGGGCGACTTTAACGCGCCCCTCGGAGCCTGGGGCTACACCCGAGAAACACCCAAGGGCAAACACCTTTGGGAAGACTCACAAGACCAAAGGCTTGCACTGATCGCGAATCCCGCCGATCCTACACGCAGAGGGAACAGCGTGAGTGCCGATACGTTACCAGACCTTGCGTTTGTTTCAAATGTAACAACAGCGCACTGGCAAAATACCCAGGAAGATTTGGGGAGCGACCATGCGCTGATCGAGATCACGATAGGCACGGGCCCGAGCGGTCGTGGTACTAACCCTGAGGGCATAGGTCGTCAGCTCAAACTCGTGAAGTGGGACACGTTCCGCAAGAAGCGAAAAGAAGCGGGGCGAGGCGACGAGCCGATTACGAACATAGACGAGTGGAGTGAGACGCTCAGAAGGGACGTAGGCGCAGCAACGAGCGACGTTCCGCCCGAGGCGAACCTCGAAATAATTGACAGCAGGCTCCTACACATGTGGGAAGCAAAGCGAGCCCTCCTAAAGAGATGGAAATGCCAAAGACATAATAAGGCGTTGCGCAAAGGCATAGCACAGTTAGACAGAGGCATTGAAGAACACGCGCTTCCGGTATGCAGGGCACAATGGGAAGACACGTGCAACGGCCTCGAGAGGCAGATGACCGGGGCGAGCGCTTGGCGCCTTTTTAGACACCTATTAGATCCGGAGGAGACTCGGGCCGCTCAAGGCCATAAGACTCGTAGACTCGTAAGAGATTATAAAGGCGATAACTTCCTCGACGCAATACGTGACCGTTACTTTAGGAAGGCCGAAAGCCTCCAGCACGCCGAGTACGACGGCGTCACAAACGAGAAACTGGACGCGGAATTTAGCGAATCGGAAATTCGGTTAGTCTTGTTCGAACTCAACACTCGATCGGCGCCCGGCCCGGACCGGGTTACCAACAAGACTCTCCGAAACCTAGACGACGAGTCAATCTCCCGACTCGCGGCCTACGTCAATGAGTGCTGGCGAGAGGGTTCCCTTCCCAAAGCGTGGAAACGGGCGCGCGTTATCATGATTCCTAAACCTGGCAAGCAAGTTACGCTCGATAATCTAAGACCCATTTCGCTTACGTCTTGCGCCGGGAAAGTCATGGAACACGCAGTTCTCACCCGCGTGACCGACTTTCTCGATGATCATGACGCGTTCCCGCACACCATGCTAGGATTCCGCCGCAACCTCTCAGCACAGGACGTATTGCTTCAGGTTAAACACCAGATAGTTGACGACACTACCAGCTCCACTAAGGCAATTCTAGGCTTAGATTTTAAAAAGGCGTTTGACAATGTTAAGCACGAAGCGATCTTAGAAACAATTAGAACATTAGGACTAGGCCAAAGAATGTATAATTACGTTAGAGATTTCCTCACGGGTAGGCGCGCATGCTTCGTCGTCGGCGACGAGGAATCACCGTAATTTGAGACGGGTCCGTGCGGCACGCCGCAAGGGTCCGTCATATCACCATTACTATTTAATTTAGTTCTACTCGGTCTACCCGAGAAATTAACAGAAATAGGAGGATTACATCACAGTCTCTACGCGGATGACATCACCCTCTGGGTTCCCGGAGGAGGATGTGACGGTCACGTCGAGCGAACGCTACAGGCAGGAGTAGATGCGGCTCAGAATTACTTGCGTGGAACGGGCCTCGAGTGCTCGGCAACCAAGTCCGAACTCTTACTCTACAAACCCACAAGGAGAGGTGGTAAAACCCTGCACGAAGAGGAACGGGAATATTCCAAAATACGCATTACATTGGCAGATGGTACTCCCATACCGCACGTAGAGAAAATTAGAATCCTAGGGTTACACCTGCAGGCAAACGGCCATAACGGAGAGACGGTGCGAATACTTCGTCGTTCGGTAGATGACACGATCCGACTCTTGCGTCGCATCACGAATAGACGCAATGGTATGCGTGAAGAGTGCGCGATCCGTCTCGTACAGGCGTACGCGATAAGCCGCATAACCTATGTTGCCCCCTACCTGAGGTGGATCGGGTCCGAAAAAAACAAAGTCGAATGCATGATCCGAAAGGCTTTCAAGAGAGCGATCGGCGTTCCACTCAACGCGAGCACCGACAAGTTTCTAGAGCTCGGAGTTCACAACTCCCTCAACGAGTTAATCGAGGCGCACGACATTGCGCAATACGAACGATTATCAAGCTCAAAGGCAGGTCGATGCATCCTCGAGTCGCTCAGCATCGCGTACCACACTCAGCATGGAGAAAAGACGGCGGTTCCCGCCTCTGTTCGCGACCGCCTGATAATCCCGCCGCTTCCCAAAAACATGCACCCGACGCACCCCGCCGGGAGGCGCAACAAACGAGCAAGCGACCTTCAGAAGTTTGGTAACAGCAACGAGGCGGTGTACGTAGACGCAGCGCGATATGGAGGAGGGAGAAGCGCGCACGCGATAGCGTTTGTAGACCGCTCGGGTAGCTGCCTCGCGAGCTCCACGGTGACCACGGGACACACGGAGGCGGCCGAAGAAGCCGCGATAGCCCTAGCACTCGTCGCAGTGCCGAACGCTGCGATCGTGATCAGCGACTTGCAGGCGGCAATCCGCGGCTTCGCGCGTGGTCTTGTCTCGCGGGAAGCGGCCCGCATACTCCAAATTTCTGACGACGGCGACTCGCCCTCGCAACCCCAAAATTCTACGGTCTTCCTCCTCTGGACCCCGGCACACACCGATGTTCCGCTCGCGGGAAACGAGGCGGCCCACGCCACGGCTCGAGGTCTCACACGCCGAGCCGCCGCTGATTATGTGGCCGCCTCCGCCCCCGAGAGCGGGGCATCGGATCTGCCGGATCAGGACACTACAACAGAAACACAGCAACAAGAAACACACTGGGCGTGGGGCGATCGCCTAACCACGTTCAGAGACCTCACCCAACACTACAGACTTGAAAGACGCACATTCCCGCCACCGCACGATAAATTGAACAGGAACGAGGCCGTAACATTACGCTTGCTACAGACACACACCTACCCTAGCCCCGCTATCTTACACCACTGCTATCCGAGTCTGTATCCAACAGACGCGTGTAAAACATGCGGACACAGAGCAACGCTGCGACACATGCTCTGGGAGTGTGTCGGCAACAACGGTAATCAAAGCAGCTCCGTTGGCGACGCGTCTAGAGTCGCGGCTTTTGCCAGAGTAGGAAAAGGCTCGAGCTCCGTTCTTCTTGACGCCGCCCCGGATGCGGGAGCCGCCGGGGACCTTCTCCGTAGGCGTCGCCGCCGCTGGGAGGCGGCTATCAGAAGTTCAGAGCTGGCAGACCAGCTCTGGGCCGTCCGGCAAGCCAAAGATGCCGCTCGAGTCCAAGAACTTCGAGCCGTCACCAGAGGCCACCACATCAAGAACTGCCGGACTATTCTTTACTAAAGTTTCTTCTTCTTCTTCTTCTTGAACAAGATAGTTTGTTACATATTTGGAATGTCTTTCTTTGAAATTGCACACACAGAAACACAAGCAAATGAACTCAAGTATAATGACGCACAAAGCTAACCACCATTTGGCAGTTCGCAATGGCGTGAGCGGGTGTGCTACTAGCCGCGTTGCAGACGTTGCTGCTCGATGATGCATTGAATGCCTTCGAAGCAAAACCATCGACGCTTATAGTTGCAAGTTCACTGTCCGTTTTCATAAGACCACCGTGTGCACCACGATGTGGTATGCACACCACTACTTCTCAGAAGGAGCGGTCATGTTTGCGTTGGCAGTACTTTTGCCAGGAGCGCAATTCGTAAGGCTGCCCTGGCTACACTATAGACCGGATTTAGCTGACCATGTGTCCGCTTGGCTTTTTGGTTATTGCAGCCAAACGCACAGCGCCTTTCTTGAGACCTACAACACACGGCCATGCATGGGCGGGATGCGGTGACAGCAGGAAGGTGACGCCGAGTGCGTGAACGACCCTAGACTTCCTCTAATGGTAGCTTATGTGCATTCCTTCCAAATGAAAGAAGGCCAGTAATTCTGGCGAGAAAGCATTGCTAGCTTGTGCAACATGACTGATCCGTATAATAACGACTACAGGGCTCTATGAACAGTGGATGGAGACAATGTTTATACATGCTGCTAACTAAAGCTATAATGGCTAGCCACCATGCTTACTCCGAGTTTTCCATGTATTTCTGTCTTGGTAAATAATTGTCCTCCAAGCCTACCGAAATAAAATCAAACTCTGATATGATACTTCGTGCTTTCTTTAGGTTCTTTAGTTAAACGTCAGTAAATTTAATACAAATGTGTGCCTAAAACATCGCCATTCTTATGTACTGGCTCATGATGGGTGTCGAAAGCATCTGTAAATTCAAAGACGCACGTATTCACTAATTATTACATATTCGGGTGGTTATTTGAGAGCGCTCTAACATTGCCACGAAGAGAGTGAAAAATAACTTCAACGCTATATAAGGAGAGGGGAAAAATCAGACATCCGAAAAATCCGAAAAATCAGACATTAGACAACGAGAATTTCCGACTTCGAAAATGATCTCGTTTCCTTATCTTCAATAAAGCCTGTTTGGCCTACCATTAACACTTATTTGGCCGTTTACAATATCTTTGGCGTGGTGCTAGAGCGATATGAAATCACGATCGCTATACACTATTTCAACGTCACAGTTTCGCGCGAAATGCGAAACATTCATAGCGGTCGCTAAGTGTTAGACAACTACAGGAACTACGGCACGCTGCTTCATCAGCTGTATCAATTGCAGTAAGATTTCGGATTATCATCGAGTTGGCTCTTCTTGTAAATGGGCATCGACGCAGTGTGATGCAGCTGCTTTTGCTTTAATTGTTACATACGGTTTTCTGTGGCGTCGAATCCGAGAACTCACTTGAGGAGAAAGCTGTTTCTTCCAAAACGTACGCGACACGTTTAATGCAACAAACGAAAATAGAGCCGCTAAAAATAACCGCTCAATGAAAAACTCATAACTATAAACAAAATGCAGTAAGAAGTATACCAGTCGCCGCAGCACTCGAGTTAGGAGCAGAATATGAGCATGAGCGTGGACGCAATAGTTCGACGTGGAAGGGTGGAGGCGAGGCTGTGAAAAAGTGGCGTTGGTCTCACCACAATGTCGATGTAATCAACCGGTTGGCCAACGACCAGAGCACAGCTCCGGCTTGGAGACGGGATGCAGGCGGCTTGGTGACCCGGCCAGATGGAGGTGGCTTCTCGGCCTGGTAGCTGGGTGCAAACTGAGGCCCCTATATATATATATATATATATATATATATATATATATATATATATATATACAGAGAGAGAGAGAGAGAGAGATATGTATATATATATATATATGTATATATATATATATATATATATATATATATATATATATATATATATATATATATATATATACATAGGTATAGAACCGCTTCTACAGGTTCACAGTGCCACTGCTACTCAAGTAGAAAATTTGCATAGTTATTTAGAAAAGCTTCCACAGGTTCACAATGTCACTGCTATTATAATGAAGGATTGCATAGAATATTAACGCTTTCTGCTGGAACCTGCATTGAACTCCGTACGCGATAACGGCATCGGGCTCATGTTAGAATGCTTCCCTATATTTGATGCAAAAGCATGAAATGGCCCATTGAGCCAACAGGCCGGCGTCGTATGCAGCAGTGGAACAATGATGTTGACGCCACGCCATGAGTGGGCCCCGCATGCTCGGGACGCTGGCTCTCGCTTGCTGGCTAGGGAAGCACGTACCGCGATGGTGTCCGAACCACCTACGTCGTCGGCAGCCGCAACCTCGGAAGTAGCGAAACGTGTTTATCAACTCTAGTACACTGCCGACGAAGCAAGCGAACGGAAGAACACCGCTCTGCAAGCGTAGAGGCAGGCAGTTAAATCCACCTTTGTCGTCAACTCTCCGAATACATGGTGGGTGGAACGTGCGTTAAGGCAAACATTACTCGTAGCGCAAAACTTGAATGAGAGCGCAGCGGTGTTCAATTTTGCAATATTGCTTTCACCTTCGCAAGCCATAGGAAGTGCTTAGACATACTCCGATATTTATTTATTTACTCTGAACACTTTCAGAACGCGAAGGCAGTACAGGAATGAATGGGATAGTTAGAAACACGCGTAGTGAAATAACAATGCATAAAGAGCTACAAGGCATTTTCCAAGGCGATTTTGAATCGGTCTGCGTCTGCACTGGCAACAGAGGAGTAAGGAAGGTTGTTCCATTCGGTGCCGGCGGGTGCGAGGCAATAATTATGATAATAAGTTAGTGTGACACGATGGCAAGCTTACTTAGAAAACGTGTATTGATTTCAGCTGTAACCTGGCATTCAACTCTGCACGCGATAATGGCATAGGGTTCCCTTAGAATGCTTGGAATACTTCTAAATGTAGTAATGATTTCATCACGACGTGTGATGCACGTCGTAATCAAGTGACAAATTTCTGCCTGTATTTTGTCCTCTTTACACGATCTGTCTACATAATCATTTCATTCATTAAGCGTTTACCGTTACGGAGGGTCGGCGACTTATCGGTTGCAATCCGTTCGAATTTCGTTATAAAATTTTAACTCAGTTAATATGTGACAAGCGATGTTCAAACATATTGGTGGAGATTGGGATCGAAGTAGGAAAAGAAGAGAAAAATTTTATGTACTTTTATGCTTTTGGCGTAAAAAAAACAATAAATATTACTATCCGGTTTGTGAATGGTATTTTATTACATATTTTGAAAGTGCTTCTTTTGAAATTGCACACACACAAACACAAGCAAATAAACTCAAGTATAAAGACGCACAAAACTTACCGCTCGCAATGACGTGAGTGGGTGTGCTACTAGCCGCGTTGCAGCCGTTGCTGCTCGATGAGGTATAGAATGAGACCGAAGCAAAACTATCGACGCTTATGGTAGCAAATTCTTTGACGTTTGATAAGACCGCCGTATGCACCACGGTGTGGTATGCAAGCAGCTACTTCTCAGAAGGAGCGCTCATGTTTCTGTTGGCAGTACTCTTGCCAGTAATGGAAATAAGAAGGCTGCCCTGGCTATCCTACAGACCCGATTTAGCTGAGCGTGGTTCCGCTTGGCTTTTTTCTTTTTTGCAGCCAAACGCAAAGCGCCTTTCTTGTGACCTACAACACTCGGCCATGCATGGGCTGGATGCCGCGACTACGGGACGGTGATGGCCACTGCGTGAACCAGCGTATTCTTCATGTATGAGCAGCTTAAGGTAATGAAAGGAGGCGAGTAATTCTGGCATGAAATCATTGATAGTTTGTCCAACATGACCGATCCGAGTAATCAAAACTGAACTGGTGGCTGACCTACATTGACTGTCGTTGGAGCCAAAGTCCATGCGTGCTGCTAACACAAGCTATAATAGCTAGTCACCGTGCTTAGTCTGAGTATTCCACATATTTCTGCTCAATAAATAATTAGGATCCAAATCTGCCAAGGCACAGGCGAAAGTCCTTATGATACTTCGTCTTTTGTTTAGGTTCTTTAGTCAAATATCACTAAATTCAACTTACGTGAATGCCGGAAGTTATGACGGACGTGGCTTCTCGGCCTGGTAGCTGGGTGCAAACTGAGGCCCGTAGGCACTGCTCGCACTCTGCCAGCGGGGACAGAAGTTGGCCGGCCTCGGGTAGATTTGTTCACCGGTCGTGTCCGAGAAGAGTGTATATATTGGCGGCGAGGAGTTACGGAGTCACCATCTGTCGGAAGCGCCTCCGTTGCGTAGTATGAGGGATCATGCGGCGCGTTCCTCATAGGTTACGCTTACGGCGCTCAATAAAAACTCCACGCGGCAACCCTCCTGGACATTTGTGTAATTACTCTCAAAACAAGTGAAGTTTTTGACTGTCGATATAATATAATAACCTTGGGCAAACTGAAAGCACTGAATCGTTTACAGACGCTCTCTCTTTACCGGATATGTATAGTGAACGCTACTACGCGGGGTCGCCGCGATGGAGTCTCCCGAACCGGCTTCTTGCGTCAAAGGTCGGCAGTCGCTGAGCGAAAACTATGTGAAATATGTTCTTATAGTGGGCGGTCTGTATAACCAAATGGCGCATAATAGAAAGAAGCCTCAATGCATGCAGCCATCGCATGGGTTCGCGGCGACCGACTGCGCATCTACATGCATGTCCACGCACAAACTTTTGCTTTCGCTATGAGCACATTTTCGCACCTTGCCGTGACCTTTAGGCCACAGCATATGAATATTTCGCCGTACACTAGACCATTGTTGCGTGGACGCTATCAGAACTGTTCAAAAATAATTTCGTAATAAAGACTTCGACGCCTACGGTGACTGTGATGTGTCGTCGCGACGATTCAATATTTTTTTTTGCCTTCTAAACTCTTGGATATTTCTATAATATTTGTCAAGTTGGGTCGCAGCGTATGTTTGTCGGTCTTCTCAGCGTACAATTTTCCTCTGCTTCGTTTTTTGTAATCCAGGGCAATAATTCACAACACAAACCTGACCATATGCCATACCTTTCTTCAATATGCGTCTTGCCGCTCCTTTTTACTTTCCAAAGAACTTGCCAGTATCTAGAATCAACAAGTTCATAGACCAAACCGTCCCGACATTAGCCGGGTAGCGGGTGCGGGCGAGCGTCGCAGTGGGCGTTTTCTGCTACTCACCGAGCATCGCGCATACCCGGCGCCGTATCAGAAATCTTCCTCGCATGTGTGCTTGCTGCATACACGAGCTGTAGCCGATGGCTGTCTGCCGGTTCTAAATTTCGCCGGCCAAGCTTCGCGCAGCTCCTTGCCCTGCGGATACGTGTGAATTAGGCTGACACCGGGCTCTGTTGCGTACGTCCGACACTGCGGCACCAAGGAGTAGCCCACCATGCTGCACGCCTCCAAAGGCAGCCACTACCTATTATAGTAGTTTCAGATGTTGTCAAGCAGACACCCAAGGCGGTAAAGCCGCGCCCCTTAATGAGAACCGCGGTGCAGGTGCGACTTTAAACTTTTGTGTTCAGCTCGCTTCGGCGCTTTCGAAGCAGCCGACGCGGCCGCTGTGTCCACGTGATCCCTCATGCCACGTCACACCGACGGTCGCGTCAGTGTTTTCAGTGGTGGAGCTCCTGGCCAATAGTGTTACGGAACAGTATTTGCGATGACGAAGAGGCGAGTAGTGTGAAGACGACGGCGACGATGATCAGAGGCTACTGAGGGCTGTTGCCCCTTGGTCAAGCGGGGCGTATTTTCTTGTAAATATATTTGTATACAGCTTGTCATCTGCGTCTTCCTACTTAATATATCTGTTAGGGTTGCGGGGTGTGTATGCCCTACCTAAAGAACGTATATCCCCTACCTCGGATTGATGACGCCCTTGACTGCCTCCACGATGCTCGCTATTTCTCCTCTATTGAAATTCGCTTCGGCTACTGGCTGATTGCCGTGGATGATCTCGACCACGAGAAGACTGCCTTTGTAACACCCGACGGTCTTTATCAATTCAAAGTGACGCCGTTCGGCCTATGTAACGCTCCTGCCACTTTTGAGCGCATGATGGACTCCCTTCTTCACGATTTCACATGGTCAACGTGCCTGGGCTACTTGGCCGACGTTACAGTATTCTCCTCAACGTCCGCTAGGCACCTCGAGCGCCTCTCAGCAGTCCTAGACGTTTTTAGTCCATCCGGTCTGCAACTCAACGCATCGAAGTGCCATTCGGCCGTCGCCAGATTACCGTCCGTGGACATCTCGTTGACGTCAGCGGAGTGCAACCGGACCCAGGAGAGATCCATGCTGTTACGCACTTTCCTTTGCCGAAGTGTGTCAAGGATGTGCGACGCTTCATCGGCCTTTGTTCTTACTTTCGCTGTTTCATGAAAAATTTCGCGGCCATAGCACAACCACTAACCAAGCTTTTGGAAAAAGACGCCCCTTTCCAGTGGAGGGATAACGAGGCCTCTGCATTCTCACATGTAATCGACCTTGTCATAACGCCTCCAGTTCTGGCCCATTTCGATCCTTCTGTGCCTACCGAAGTCCGTACTGATGCCAGCGGTCAGGGAATCAGCGCAATGCTGGCAGAACGCCAGCACGCTGCTCTCGCCCTCGGAGCGCAACTATTCGATCACTGAGCGCGAGTGTCTGGCCCCAGTTTGGGTGGTTGCAAAGTTCCGTTGATACTTATATGGCCGACCCTTTTCCATTGTCAAAGACCATCACGCGCTTTGTTGGTTATGCTTAATGAAAGATCCTACAGGATGCCTTGGATGCTGGACCTTACGCCTCCGAGAATATTCGTATTCTGTCACCTACAAATCTGGCCGACTAGACAAGGACTCTGCCTGCCTGTCTCGCTAACCGGTAGACACGACTCACGACGCCGACAGTAGTACCGCCAACGGAATTTTCTCTGTGTCTGCCTTCGCTAACATCGCCGATGAGCAATACCGAGACCTATCGCTGCGAGCACTCATCGAGCGCTGCGCTCTACACCTACCGACGCATCCGTTCGCCGATATGGCCTCCAGGGGGGCATTCTGTACCGAAGGAACATTCTCCCTGACGGATTTGATCTTCTTCTTGTCGTGCTAAAATATCTACGACAGATCCTGCTCTTTGAGATGCATAACGCACCCACTGCAGGACATCTTGGGGTAACCCGCACGTACGACCGCGTCGACGACCGCTTCTATTGGCCTGGTCTCGCTCGCTCCGTTCGACGCTATGTTGCTGCCTGTCATCCCTGCCAGCGTCGGAAAACACATCAGGTGCTACCTGCCGATCATCTCCATCCGATCACCGTCCCTGTGGAACCATTCTTTCGCGTTTGATTAGACCTCCTCGTTCCCTTTCCCACCTCATCCTCTGGGAACAAATTGGTAGGCGTGGCAAATGATTATGCCACCCAATATGCTGTTACGCCGGCTTTCCCTACCAGTTGCGCCACTGACATCGCGGACTTTCTCTTGCGTGACATTATCTTGCTTCATGGCGCCCCGTGACAGCTGCTTACTGACCGTGGTCGTAACTTCCTCTCGAATGTTATCGCCGACATTGTGCGTTCCTGCTCCACTCAACACAAGCTGACTACGTCATACCATCCTCAAATCAATGGTCTGACAGAGCGGTTAAACCGTACCCTTACCGACATGCTGTCCAAGTACGTTTCTACGGAACACCATGACTTACACATTGCACTTCCTTACGTCACAATTGCGTATAATTCTCCCCGGCACGACACCAACTGATTTTCTCCCCAGTCATCTACTGTACGGTCGCGAACGAATCTTGCCCCTTGACATGCCACTTCCTCCTGCTGCGATATCAACAATCGTGTATGCACGCCACGCGATCGCCCTCGCCGACCAAGCACGCCAGCTTGCCCGTACTCGACTGACAGCCTCGCAAACCATTCAGCAGCGTCAGTACAACGCCCGCCACCATGACGTACAGTTTTCGCCTGGTGCGGTCGTGCTCCTGTGGTCGCCCTGGCTAAGCGAAGTGGATAAAAACTTGTACTCTTTCCCTTCATGTAAAGCAGTGTATACCCACCGTCAGCCCAGTAACCACGGTGAAGCAGCTGTCTATATATCGTCTAGAACCCCGTACAAATGAAGACTCGACCTCGCGTTAAATATACAAAACTTCGAATCAGTTTGGTTTCAATTCGAGCCGAACTTTCTCACCACCGATAATAGAAATTTTATCGTTCACTGCATTCACCGTTAACCTTCTTGCTCAGCCCAGATTTTTGCATTTTTCTAAAAAATAACGGTAAAGTTATCCATAGACAACAAATGTGTCATTATTGTGGGTGATATGAAGCTAAACTTGGCGGAGTCATGCCCTAGTTCTTTCAGTTATTCTTTTGGTTTTCATGGTTTTGGTTACGAATGTCTTATTAATGTCTTTACCCATTTTGTTCTTGGTGGTCTCAGAAGTGTAATAAATCACCCATTGCCTAATCTTCTGAGCCCACCTGATGCTGGAGTACTGGAAAGGGACATTACTCACCATTGCCTGTCTTTCTGTTCACTGCTCCTGCACACACTTACTATTCCAACTCTTACTCCAAGGGGAGTATGGTAGCGCGATTCAAAGATGGGACAAGAGAAGACACAAAGGCACACACACAGCGCTGTGTGAGTCCCTTTGTGTCTTCTCTTGCCCCGTCTTTGAATCGCGCTACCATACTCCCCTTGAAGATGCATTACCAACAAGCCCACATTGCAACCCTCGTGATCTTACTCCAAATTTTTCAATAAAAATGATTCTCAAAAGCTGTATCTCATACTGATTGGTCTTTCGTTCTTGACATCACTGTTCCGCAGGTTGAATTCTCGCAATTTCTAACAATGTTGTTATCACACGGTCATTTCTCTTCTAAGATACTCTAATGCAGAAGTAAAAAGGCATCACCTCAAAAGCCATGGGTCACCGATAGTCGAACAAAAGCTATGCGGAGACGAGAAGCTCTTTATGAAAAATAAAAAAAAAAAAAAAACCATTCAGTATAAACCTACCTGCGTGCTCCAAGAAATGCTGCAACGCACTTTCTGCTCGACTCAAAGAAATAAAACTAAATATTATGAATAACAATGTGGCTATGATGCAAAAAAAGGCAAACAGTGAATTCATTCTTGAATAGGAAAGAAGGAGCTGACAGCATGGCTAAAATATCCCACTATGGTAGTACATCTTTAGAGCTACCTATGATGGCCGGTGCTTTCAGCGATATTTTCTTTCCTGATATGGCCACTCAAAGACGACAAAACCTATATGTACCAAAGCCCCTTACACAATCACTTTATTTGTTTCCAACCTCTCTTGATGAGGTGGTATCAGTAATTAACAATATAAATATAGCTAGCGCTGGGCTGGACAACACTCATGCTGGTCATGTTAAATTAATTTCTAAATTAATATAATTTGTTCTGCCTGAATTTATTAACGTTGTGTTTAAAACGGGCACCTTTCCTCATGACCTTAAACGTAGTACGCATAAGGTTACTCTAGTTTTTAAGAAAGTCGATCACTCATTACTCTTTAACTATGTGCCAATCTGTGTTTTACCCTTCATTTAGAAGCTAACCGAAGATTGATAAGATATTTAAACAACATTAATATTCTTTGAGCATGCAAATTTGGGTTTCAATCCGGTTACTCTGCTGACCTAGAACTTCTATACCTTACTCAACAGATAAAGAAAGACGTTTATGATGGCAAACTTGCAGGATCCGTAGTTGTAGACTTTTCGAAGGCATCTGATAGCACTGACCTCGAGATTATGTTTACCTTCATTCATTAGGTATAAGAGGTCCTCCTATACTACTATTATGCAACCACGTACGAAGTTTATACCACGTGGTTAGTCTTTCCGATACTTATTCTTAACCCATAATGAGTAATTTTGGTGCACCACAAGGATACATCTCGGTCCGGTTACTCTTCTTATTTGATATTAATCAGCTACCTAACTGCGTCACATATTCTAACTGAATATCTCTATATCTTCCATATATCTACATCTTCTGTATGCTGACGACACAACCATTATTAATTCTTCCGAACGTCTGTGCGAATACACGCCTAATAGTAACCTTCATAACTTGTTACAGTGGTGCAAAACGAATAGACCTGCCATTTATCCCCCAAAAATACATTTCTTTTATTCTCATCCCCAAATAAATTATTCCTATGCATTTCGCCCATTTACGTTGGTAGCCATTTATTACCAACAGTTGAAGAATGGACAGATTTAGGTAATTTTATTACACTGTATCCTTAAATTTCCACGCCATAACTCGTTCCTTTGTAACTTCATGCAACATTTGGGTGGATGACAATTTTTCCCATTCATGATGTTTCCTCCGCTTTGCGGGATTCCGCAGAACTAGTTTGCCCTAATCTGTGCCCCTGTGCTGCGATTTGTCGATTTATTCTCCCTCGCGCTGTGATCTGCAAGAGTCCTGGTTAGCTCCCATTGCTAGGCCACCGCCTGTAAGGGTGTTGGTCCCGGGTTCGAATGCAGGGCCATAGCGAATTTTTCCGTTAGAGCAAAGTGCTCATCACCACGTGCTTGGTGATGAAATTACTACTTCCTGTTCCAATTAGGTTCATTAAATAAATTAACGTTATATAGGGGCGGTGACCCATCGGTTGGAATCGATTCCAATTTCACTATAAAAAGGTTCACTCACTGAACATGTCGCAGTCGATGATCAAGCGCATTAAGGGAGACTTGTTCCGCAGAAGGAAATGAACACAAATAAATTTGATTGACCTTTATACATTTTTCGTAATACAAGCAATAAGTGCTATTATTCTCTTAATGGCTGGATAATTGAGAACGATTTTTGATCATAGATTTCGAGTGTGTTTCTCCTGAAGTTACACAAACACACACACAAACACACCAACGTGCACGCAGACACGCACGCACACAAGCACACAGACACAAAGAGACAAGGAACTAAACTGTAGCAGTCACAAAACTGACCGCCACTGCGCACTTTGCAACGCTGGCGTGATTGGGTGTGCTACCGGTGGCATTGCAGCCGTTGGTGCTCGTTTATACACGGATTGAGACCAAAGCCATACCTCCGACGTTCGTAGTTGCAAGTTCACTGTCCGTTGTGATAACACCACCGTATGCATCACGGTGTGTGGTGTGCACACAGGCACTTCTCAACAGGAGCGCTCGCTATTGGGCGCACCGTGCTCTTGCCAGCAGCGGAAGTCAGAAGGCTGCCTTGGCTGCTCTGCATATACGATTTAGCTTAGCTGTTAAGGTGCGTCCACGAGGCTTCGTCGTATTTGCAGGATAACACATTGCGCCTTTTTCTAGACCTACCACGTACGGCCATTGATGCCGTGGCAGCATAACTTTGGTGCCGACTGCGTGAACGAGCCTAGAATTCCACTAATGTGTATTCGACCCTAAGTTAAATAAAAGAAGCCAGTGCCCTTCCACTCTGTCAAGAAGGATGACCAGCGAAGCTGTGCATGTGCACCCCTAAATGGGGAACTGCACCTCCACCATGGCTCGGCCGGGTATTGCACCATCTTCGGGATCGGCCCACGTGTGGGGAGTGCTTAACGCCTGCTTTACCTCCACCACCGGTCGGCCCGGCATTGCCCTATCTTCCGTATCGGCTCACGTATTGGGAGTTCTCCCTCTACACAAGGATACGATCCCCCGGAGAACTAGCCCTTAACAGCTTCGCTGTAAATTGGATACATCTTTGTGTTTACTGGCCGCTAACATAAGCTATAATGACTAGCCACCGTAGTTGTTCTGAGTAGTCCATCCACTTCTTCCGCATTGCATAATTACAATCAAGGCCTGCCGATTAGCAGGTAAACCGTTATACGATACTTCATTCTTGCGTTATATGCTTTAGTGAAGAATCGTCAATCTAACGGAAATGTATGCGTTGAGATATGCCATTGGAGTACTTCCTATTGATGGCTGTCGAAATAGGGTGTAAATTCAAGGGCGACAGGTATCTACTAATTAAGACGCATTCGGGAGGTTGTTCAAAAGCGCTGTGGCCTTGTTGCGAACCGGGTGAGAAAGAGATCTGAAGCTTCTTACGAGAATATCTGAGTATCGAAGTGACTATCTCGCTTCCTTATAATCAATGAAGCCTGCTTATGTTCGCAGTAGCGCTTACTTGGTCTTTTGCTTCTCTGAGGCGTTCACAGTTTCACCCGCAAGGTGAACAACTAATTGTGGTAGCAAATTATGACACAACTTCACGAAGTACGGTTCGTTGTTTTGTAATCCCTATCAATTTCAGTGAAATTTCGGTTGCTAATTAAATTAACAAAATATGATATCACCAGCTCCATATTAGACGATATAGCCGGCTAAAGAATGAGCGATGATGCTGAGGCAAACATTTAAGCTAAACCCTTTGTCATGTTTTCACTCGACTACAACGCTGCCCAGCCACCTCTGTTCATTTTGATGGTAGTTTTCTGTGCTACACCAGGCTACGTATGCGCACGCTTACCACGAACGAATTTAGCCTATCAGGGTTGACCGATGCGCCGACTGGTACGAATCCTCTGGCACGAATCGCAAGACCGGGGAGCGTGTGGGTGGCCCGATAAAAAAACCTTCGATTGTAGACCTCCTTGCAAATGGGCTACATTTTGAATGTCTGTGACCAAGCCATCTTACGTCTCTAACTGAACAAAATTCATCGCGTCTTTCTTGTTCTTTGTGCGGACAGGTCTGTGAGTAAAACAGTTTCATTCGCAGCATGGTTGCCACCATTGCGCTTGCGTCTCCCGATATTTAGTCTCGCCAAGTCACTACGCCACGGAAAATGTGAAATATCGTTTGCTTTTGTCAGTTTTAGGTTTGAGTGTTGAGTTTGACTTCATTGTTTTCTTGTGAGCAGTTACAGTAGATCTGACAAGGCTAGAAACAGTGTTCGCCGGCGCTTGCATCAATTATTTGCGTTCTCCTGTTGAGCGATTCTCAGACACACAAGAAGCGATTTCTCGCTAGCCGTCTAATGGACGCGTTGTTCTTGTGAATAGTGTTTATTCATATGGTGTACGCCTTTCCGTTAGCAATCTTACTGTACTTTGCATGAACTAATAGCGCTATTTCTCATTTTGTGCTTTTCATACTCCCCTGAAGATACGTTTTTTTCATTATCTGTCTGGCTAGTAACAAGCTGCAAATTGAATGTTACTCAGAGGCATTGCCAAAAATGTCTTAGAATGTTTCAAGATACAGGTTACAGGTTATGGCTACAAACAGCAATGAACACTAGTCATGCTCGTTTGCCTTCAAGCAACAGTGCTCTCCAAACTTACACAAGGCAAAGTAACTTAACGCTCTGAGAAACTTGGAGACAAGAAAGAGAAAAAGAACTACGCTTGCACCATGCCAAGACAACCTCCGTCTTAAAGTCAGACGAAGCCGACGTACACAAAGTGATCCCAAAGCAGAAGTCGGCTAGTGATGCCATTTTCAAGTCCTAGCGCAAGCTCGCATTGACATCATTAATTTTCACGACGTCTGTTCGGGGGCAGGTCATATTTTTCATCGGTATCGATGGGCAATATCATATTCTAAAAAAACCAAATGCTGAGGTTAGCAAACTATGAGGACATTTATTGACCGGCAGTGCCTCAACCACGCAAATATACTATTAATTTTTGTTCAGGTTTGCGGCAATGTCGACGCAACAATCATTGCTTCACGTACTTTCTCTGCATGTGCAGCAATCTTGGCCTGCTGCCTATCGTCATTCACACGTGGGAAGTAAGCATCAAATGGCCCGTCGAGCAAACAGTCGGCGTCGTATGTAGCAGTGGAACAATGACACCTATATTCCGATAGACGTTGACGCCACGTTGCTGGTGGGTCTCGAACACTCGTGACGCTGGCTCTCGCACGCGGGCTCGGGCAGCACGTAAAGCTGTCGTCGGCAGCCGTAACCTCGGCAGTAGCGAAACGTGGCCGTCTGCACTAGTACACCGCAGACGAAGTAAGCGAACGGAAGAACACAGCAGAACGAGCAAAGAGGAAGGCAGCGAAATCCACCTTTGTCGTCCGCTCTCCGAATGCATGGTGGGCGGAACGTTCAATAACGCCAGCATTATTCATAGCGCAAAACTCAAACGACCGCTCAGCGGCGTTAAATTGGACAATATTGCTCTCGCCTTTACTGCTCATAGGAAGTGCATAGGCGTGCTGCGATTTTTATTTATTTGCTACTAATACTTGCAGGGCCCGAAGGTAGTAGAGGAATGAATGTGATAGTTAGAAACGTGTGCGGTGAAATGACAAAGCATCAAGCGTTGCAAGGCATTTCTTAAGGTTGTCTCGAATAGCTCGGCATCTGCGATCACAGAAGTGGAGCAGGGAAGGTTTTTCCATTTGGCGCTTGGCTGTTGTGAAGCAATGATCATCACGTAAGTGTGGGCGCCACAGTGGCAAGCTTATTTCAAAGATATGTATTGAATTCAGCCGGAACCTGGACAATAAACTCTGCGGGCGATAATGGCATTGCGCTTACCTTAGGATGCTTTGACTATTTCTAAAAGGTGTATTGATTTCATTACGACGTGTGAAGCACGCCGTAGGGAAATGACCAATTTCTGTCTCGATTTATTTCTCTTTGCATGATCTCTTTGCACGATCATTTCATTCATTATGTATTTACCGCTACGGAGGGGCGGTGACTTATCGGTTTCAATACGTTCCAATTTCATTATAAAATCTTGACCCACGTAATATCTGAGCCTATTGATGAAGCATATTGACGAAGATTAGGTTCGCAGAAGGAAAAGAAGACAAAATTTTGAATTACATTTATGCTTCTTGCGTAGTGGAACCAATAAGTGTTATTACTTATGCTCCTGTTGTAAACAGGAGAAATAAATAAAAATAAAATAAAAATATTTGGTTTGAGAAAGACATTTTATGTCATATTTTGAATGTGTTTTTCTGGAATTGCACACACACAAACACATGCAAATAAACTCAAGTATAAAGACGCACAAAACTAACCAACACTAAGCAGTTCGCAACGGTATGAGGGGGTTTTCTACTAGCCGCGGTGAAGCCGTTGCTGCTCGATGATGCATTGAATGAGACCGAAGCAAACCATCGACGCTTATAGTTGCAAATTCACTGTCCGTTTTGATAAGGATACCGTATGCACATCGGTGTGGTAAGCACACAGCTACTTCTCAGATGGAGCGCTCAAGTTTGTGTTGGCAGTATTCTTGCCTGTAGCGCAATTCAGAAGGCTTTCCTGGTTACACTATAGACCCGATTTTTTTGAGCATGTGTCCGCTTGGCTTTCTGGTTTTTGCAGCCAAAGGCACAGCGGCTTTATTGACGCCTACAACAGTCTGCCATGCATGGGGTGGATGCCGTGACAGCGGGAGGGTGACGACGACTGCGTGAACGAACGTAGACTTCCTTTATGTGTAGCTTATGTGTATTCTTTTCAAATGAAAGGAGGCACTGAATCACTGATAGTTTGACCAACATGACCGATCCGATTAATTAAAACTGAGCTGGAGGCAGAACGACAAATACTGTCGATGAAGCCAATATCCATAAGAGCTACCAACATAAGCTATAATTGCTATAGGCACCGTGCTTTGTTTGAGCATTTCGTACATTTTTGCCTCAATAAATAATTATAATCCAAGCTTGCCAAGACAAAGGCAAAAGTATATGATACTTCGTGCTTTATTTTGGTTCTTTAGTCAAGTATCACTAAATTTAACTTAAGTGAATGCCTGAAGTTATGCCATTCATGTGTACTTGCTCATGATGGGTGTCGAAAGCATCTGTAAATTCAAAGACGCACTTATTTACTAGTTAGGACATATTCGGGTGGCTTTTTGAGAGCGCTCCAACCTTGCTACGACGAGAGTGAAAAATAGCTTCAAACCTATATAACGAGAATTGCCGAGTAGGAAAATGATGATGTCGTTTCCTTATCATCAATGAAGCCTGTTTGGGCTACCAGTAACGCTTATTTGGCCTTTACAAAATATTTGGAGCGGTGCTAGAGCGATCTGAAATCACCACCGCAATCAACACCACCACCACCACCACCACCACCACGAGATTTCGTCTTTCATTGGAGGTGTCGCGGATCTAGGAGTGGCTTCGCAGTGGAAACCTTTTCGGAGACAGTCCCCACGTATGCCTGTTGATACGAAAAATATAACGTCGATTTGAAGTACAAGGCATGTCGAACACAGGACGAGGAGACCCCGGTGACTGTTAAAAATATAGTACTACTTTTATTCTGTCAGATGACGCCTACGTAACCAAAACGTCGGCGAAAGGGAAGTCGGGTAACATAGCCACCTTCGAATTCCTGCGTCATCTCGCAGTGACGTCATAAATTTTCGCGACGACGTCTGTTCGGGGCCAGCTCATATTTTTATCGGTATTGAGGTGCAATGTTGTGTTATAAAGGAATCAGTTACTGAGGTTAGCAGGTTACAAAAGCATTTAATTCCCTGCAACGCCTCAACCACAAAAATGTACTTTGGAATCTTTGACGCCACAATTACCTATACCAGCACTGGTGTTTTACGCTATGTTATGAAAGTGGAACTTTGACTTCATTTTATATTCTTATGAACAACTTACTGCCACAAAATGACCAAAATTGTAGTTTTGCAGAATGAATTCTCAGTTGAACCAGATGTAAGGCCTATTTCAGCGTTCTTTTAAGAACACGTAAACGGAAAATGGGTCGTATCAATAAACCAAGAAAGTCATCTTAAACACAATAATATTCTGAACACGGATACTAACTCCTAGAAGCGGGATACCAGACGTACTTTGAGGACGCGCCTAGGGGCCAGCTCAGAATGAATGGGAGAAGACGAGGAGATCCGATGGCTATAGTTAAAGCTGCCGCTCTGTAACATAAACAGTATATCCATGAGCAAAGAAGGAATTTCCTTTTGGTGTGCCCCATTTCACGCGCCGCATTAAAAGCACACTGTAGAGAAGAGTATCAAACGTTTGCTCTTCAGTCTTCGTAGGTGGGTGAAGGCGACAAGAAATTGTGCCAATTCGTTCCTTGTTTGCTCCTTGGGAAACCAAGAAAGAGAAAATAAACTTTAAGTTTCTAGACGCTAATTACAATGTGACCTGTACGAAATCAGTACGCTTACTAGATGCTTCGGTATGTTGTGTTCAAGTTGCGGTGTTCAATAATATATGCTTGGGTTCGTTGCGTTGGCTTTCTGCCATCAAATAAAATAGGATTGCCAGTTCATTAACAGGATTACCTGTACGTTAACAGTTTATTACCAGACCATTGCAAGCAGTACCAAGGTGAAGCACTGCCATGAAGGCGTCTCAGATAGCTGGCGTCTTCGAGAGCGCAAGACATATATTCTTGAGCATTCATAGATGAGTTGAGTGTGTGCACATCGGTTTGGTTTTCCCGCAGCTTCTTAGCAGGGAAGTCCATGTTTGTGTGCAGAGCGCTTAGGAAAGCAGCGGAAGTCGAAACGCTGCCCTGGCTTCGACAGAGCCGATTGAGATGAACTTGACGGTGCGTCCGCTTGGTGTCGTCACCGTTTCAATCAAACGCAATGCGCGTCTCTGGAGACTTTACCCATTGACGCGCCTGCCATGCGTGCCCGCCCATATAACGAATTGAATTCTCGAGTTTTACATGCCGAAATAACGATTTGATTATGAGGCATTTCGTAGTGGGGGACTCGGGATTCGTTGTGACCACCGGGAGATATTTAATGTGCCACCAATAGGCGGGACACGGGCTTTAAACCTCCTTAGAGCACGCATCTTGCCTGACGCAGATGTGCATCGCTGGTGTATAAAAAAGCCTCAAAACACGGAATGGCTTTTGTTTCATGCAATGCGAATAACTGAATAAACACATTTATCAACTAGAGGCGACTGATTAGTACTGTCCATCATGAAATAAAAGTTGGAAGATGCATACTAAGAGCAGGAAATAGTGGGATGAACACGTAAGAGCACAGTGACAGTTAGAAGAGACCGCTACTATACGAAAATTTTAAATACCGATGTCAGCTGCGTCAACACCACTATGCGCTATAATGAAAAATTAACCTGACGTGCGTACGACTATTTCATCAGGAGTGATTTTGATAAGCTTCAACAGGTTCACAATGACACTGCAATTAAATTAGAAAACTTCCACAAAATATAAACGCTTGCTACTGGAGCCTGCGTTCAATTCTGTAGGCGCGATAATGGCATCGGGCTCATCTTAGAATGCTTCCCTATATTTTGATGCGAAAACGTCCAATGGCCCATTGAGCCAAAAGGTAGGCGTCGTATGTAGCAGTGGAACAATGACTTCGACGACACGCCACGGGTGGGTTTCGCACGCTGGTGGCGCTGGCTCCCGCTTTCTGGCTCGTGCAGCACGTGCCGCTATGGTGTCTGAACCGCCTACGTCGTCGGTAGCCGCAACCTCGGAAGTAGCGAAACCTGGCCGTCCACTCTAGTACACGGCAGACGAAGCAAGCTAAAGGAATAAGGCAGCAGAATGAGCAAAGAGGCAGCCAGCGAAATCCATTTTTGTCGTGAACTCCCGGAATACATTGTGGGCGGAACGTGAATTAAGGAAAACATTACTCGTGGCACAAAACTCAAAGGACCGCTCAGCGGTGTTCTATTGGACAATAATGTTTTCGCCTTCACAAGTCATAGGAAGTGCTTAGGCATACTCCGATTTTTATTTATTTACTCTGAACTCTTTCAGGGCCCGTAGGCAGTACAAGCATGGATGGGATAGTTACGAACGTGTGCAGTGAAATGACAACGCATAAAGCGTTGCGAGGGATTTTGCAAGGCGATTTTGAATCGTTCTTTATCTGCGATGGCAGCAGTGGAGGAGGGAAGGTTGTTCAGTTTGGTGCTTGCTATTGCGAGGCAATAACCATCATATAACTTAGTGCGACACGGTGGCAAGCTTGCTTCGAAAATGTGTATTGAATTCATCTGGAGTCTGGACATTTAAATCTACAGGCGATAATGGCATCGGGCTCACCTTAGGATGCCTAGAATACTTCTAAAAGGTGCATTGATTTCATTACGACGTGTGAAGAACGCCGTAATGAAATGACCAATTTCTGTCTCAATTTATTTCTCTTTACATGGTCTGTTTACATGGTCTCTTTATGATCATTTCATTGATTTAAGTTGTTACCGTTACGGAGGGGCGGCGACTTATCGGTTCCAATTCGTTCCAATTTCATTATAAAATATTAACTCAGTTAATATGTGACAAGCGATGAACACGCATATTGGCGGAGATTCGTTTCACAGAAGTTTTGAAAAGAAGGCAAACATTTGATTTACTTTTATGCTTTTTGCGTAAAAGAGCCAATAAATATTACTATTCGATTTGGCAAAGATATCTTATTGCACATTTGGATTGCGTTTCTCTTGAAATGGCACACACACAAACACACGCAAATAAACTCAAGGATAAAGACGCACAATACTAACCGCCACTAGGCAGTTCGCAAAGGCGTGAGGAGGGAGTGCTGCAAGCCCTGCTGCAGCCGTTGCTGCTCGATGATGCCTGCAATGAGCCCGAAGCAAAACCGTCGACGCTTATAGTTGCAAGTTCACTGTCCATTTTGATAAGACCACCGTATGCACCACGGTGTGTTATGCGCGCAGCTACTTCTCAGAAAGAGAGCGCATGTTTGTGTTGGCAGTACGCTTGCCTGTAGCGCAAGTCAGAAGGTTTTCCTGGTTACACTATAGACCCGATTTTGGTTAGCGTGTGTCCACCTGGCTTGCTCGTTTTCGCAGCCAAACGCACAGCGCCTTTCTCGAGACCTACAACACTCGGCCATACATGTGGTGGATGACGTCACAGCGGGACGGTGACGCCGACAGCGTGAACGAGCATAGACTTGGTCGACGAGTAGCTTATGTGTATTCCTTCCAAATAAAAGAAGGCGGGTACTTCTCGCAAGGTCGACGAGTAGCTTATGTGTATTCCTTCCAAATAAAAGAAGGCGGGTACTTCTCGCAAGATATCATTGATAGCTTGTCCAACATGTCCGATGCAATTTATGAAAGCTGAAAGTCGATCTTGCGCACGCAGACTGCCGATGGAGCCGAAGTCCATACGTGATGCTGACATAAGCTATAATGGCTAGCCACCGTGCTTAGTCTGGGTATTCCATGTACGTCGGCCTGAATAGATACTTATTGTCCAAGCCTGCCACGACACAGGCAAGCGGTTGTATGATACGTCGTGCTTCCTTTAGGCTCCTTAGTCAAACGTTACTAAGTTAAGCGTATACCTGAAGTTATGCCATTCAGGTGTACTTGCTGATGATGGGTGTCGAAAGCATCTGTAAATTCAGAAGACGCAGGTGTTTACTAATTATGATATATTCGGGTGGTTATTCGAGAGCACTCTAACCTTGCTACGAAAAGAGTGCAAAATAGCTTGAAAGCTATATAACGGAATATCCGAGTATGAAAATGATGATCTAGTTTCCTTATCTTCAATGAAGCCCCTTTGGGCTACCAGTAACGCATATTTGGTACGTTAGAAGATGTTTGGGGTGGTGCTAGAGCGATGTGAAATCACCACCACAATGCAATATTTCAACGTCACAGTTTCGAGTGAAAGGCGAAGCGTTCATAGGGGTCGCAAAGTATTATACAACTACAGGAACTACGGCACGCTGCTTCATCAGCCGTATGAATTGCCGTAAGATTTCGAATTATCTTCTAATTGGCAAGTATGATATCACTAGCTAAATAATAGGCAATATAGCCGGAATGATTTGGCCCTCTAACGAAGAAACGATGATGCTGACACACATATTTAGGCGAATCCCTTTGTTGTGTGCTCACTCGACTGCAACTTTGCCTTGCGCCCCCTGTTCACTGACTGAAGTTTTATGTGCAACAGCAGGTTACGTTTGCGCAGTTTGCAGTTTCATTCGCAGCGTGGTTGCCACGATAACCCTTGCGTCTCCCGATATTTGCCCTCGCCAAGCCACTACGCCATGGAAAATATGAATTATAGTTAACCTGTGTGAATTTTAAGTTTGCGTGTTGAGTTTTACTTCGCTGTTTTCTCATGAAGAGTTTCAGTAGATCTGGCGAGGATAGAGACAGTATTCGCCGGCATTTGCGTCTGCGTTTTGTGTTCTCGTGTTCGCTAGCAGTCGAATGGATGCGTTGCCCTTGTGAATACTGTTTAATCAAAGGATCTGCGGCTTTCCTGTACAATTTTACTGTACATTGCATAAAGAAATAGCGCTATTTCTCATTTCCTGGTTTTCATATTCCTCTAGAAATAACTTTTCTTCCCATGGTACTCAGAGACATGCCAAAAATGACTTAGAAATTGCAGTAAGATTTCACTTGCTTATTTAATAACAGTATAACTCAGTATTTCAGTATAACTGTATATAACGGCCCCCCGGCGGAGGCAACACACCTCTTCGGCCTCGGCTTCACATGGACGGCACCTCCAGGCTGACCCACCTGGAGGACATCGGCAGTCGCCTTTTCCTGTCTCTCCCTCCTCGAATCTTCGTCTTTACCTCTCACTTTTTGACCTTTCCTGTCTACTTCTCTCTTCTTTTTACGTCCTTTCTCCTGGCGGCAAGGGTTAACCCTGTGTGGCTATCCAACCTTGGGTACACCATATTCGGTTATAGTGACGGCGTACGACTGGCGTCGTGCAGACTAGTACGCAAGCTCTGCCGCGTCCCCTCGTTGGGCTCCGTGGTGGGTGGTCGGCGCTGTTGCCGAATGCATACATTTCTTCATGGAAACTTCTTTCCCCTCCCTTACTGATCGCCCTCAGAAACGAGGGCGCACCGAAGATGTCTTCAAGTTTTTTGGACGCCAAACCCAGAACTTTCCCCGCTTCCATGTTATTCATTCCGAAAAGCCAAACAAAGCAGTGCGAAACATCCCACCATTCATTGTTTCAAAGTCCCTAACTGATATTTTTGGTCCAGGTTACAAAGTGTCGAGGATGGCAAGCGGCGACCTCCTCTTGGAGCTCCGCGATGTAAAACAGTATGAGAAACTACCGCAACTAGTGTCATTTGGAGAGACCCCCATAACAGTAACCCCGCACCGTACAATGAACACCACCCGTGGTGTTGTGTCAGATGATGATTTGCTTGAGCTGACTGAAGCGGAACTACTGGAGGGCTTCAGCGAACAAAATGTGATCGATGTCAGAAGAATTAAGATGAGGCGGGATGGAAAAGAGATTCAGACGAAGCACCTAATAATTACTTTTGGATCAAGTATCTTGCCCGAGTCAATCGAGGCCGGGTACATCAAGCTCCGTGTCAGGCCGTACGTGCCAAACCCACTCCGATGTTTCAAATGCCAGCGCTTCGGCCACAGCTCGCAGAGCTGCCGAGGCCGCCAAACATGTGCAAAGTGCAGTGCCCACGAACACACATCTGAAGCTTGTGAGAATGCTCTCCACTGTGTAAACTGTGATGGGGAGCACGCCGCGTACTCGCGGGCGTGCCCATCCTGGAAAAAAGAAAAGGAAATTGTAACAGTTAAAGTAAAGGAAAATATAAGTTTCAAGGAGGCACGCAGGCGGGTATCGTACCTGCCCAAGAAAACCTTTGCCGATGTGGCGCGTCAGGGGGCAGCGTCACAACGGCCTCCGGCGGCTGTCCGACCCACAAGCAGTGAGTCGGCAGCTGCGCCATCTGCCCCCGCGGCGGTTGCAGCTAGCGCTGCTCCGCCAACCCAGCAGACGGGGCCATCGACCTCGAAGGTGGGCGCAGCCGAGGCTGCCCCAACCTCCGAGGCCCCTTCCAGCGCTGGCAACGGCCAGCGCAGCCAAATCTCTTAGGGAGCCCCATCGACCTCCGGGCTGGTGGGCGCAGGGGTCTTGTCTTCCAGGGCACGACTCTCTCGGAAAACCTCTCGCTCGCAAGAGCGCTTGTCCGGCGTCTCACAAGAGGCAATGGACACTACTCCGGTTCTCAAGGCGCACCAAACGCCTAAGGAGTGGCGAGGCTCCCTCGAACGCTCCAGAAAGGCCAGAACCCCCGTTACAGGGCCTCAAAAGAGCTCTGTAACCTAAGGCATCACCTCCCTTTCCGTACACACAGCACTTATTTACTTTCAACATGGATACACAAATCATTCAATGGAATGTCAGAGGTCTTCTTAGGAACCTTGATGATGTGCAAGAGATTATACACAAACACAATCCAAAAGTCCTGTGTCTACAGGAAACACACCTAAAAACACAACACACAAACTTTCTCCGACAGCATGTTACTTTTCGCAAAGATCGCGATGATGCAATCGCATCATCGGGAGGTGTTTCAATTGTAATCCAAAAGAGCATAGCATGTCAACATTTACAGCTACGAACGGCCCTTGAAGCAGTGGCGGTTCGAATAGTTTTGCTAAACAAACTTATCACTATTTGCTCGATTTATATACCCCCACACTACAAACTAAGGAAACATGAATTTCAGTCCTTCATAGATGAATTGCCAGAACCCTATGTTGTTCTTGGCGATTTCAATGCGCACAGCTCCCTGTGAGGCGACTCTCGTACAGACGCGCGAGGTCGTCTTGTTGAACAGTTCCTCTTTTCTTCCGGTGCGTGCTTGCTGAATAAAAAGGAACCCACATATTACTCTCTAGCAAACAGAACGTTTTCTTCAATAGATCTTAGCATAGTTTCCCCGTCTATACTGCTCGAACTTGAATGGGAAGTTACGAAGAATCCTTACGGGAGCGACCACTTTCCCATACTGATAAGAACATCTAAAGAAAACGAATATCGTCCGCAAGCTCCTAGGTGGAAGATAGACACAGCCGACTGGGAGAAATTTCGAACTCTCACTAACATCTCATGGGCCGACATGTCTTCTCTAGAAATTGATGCTGCTGTAGAGTATCTTACATCAGTCATAATAGATGCCGCATCAAAATGCATATCCGAAGTGAGTGGTCTGGCATGCAAACAACGCGTACCGTGGTGGAACAGCGAATGTAGGATCGCCCGTAAGAATCAGAACAAGGCGTGGGGGTTGCTACGCGCTTCTCCCACTGCAGAGAATCTTATGAACTTTAAAAAAATAAAGTCCCAAGGCAGGCGAACCCGCCGACAGGCCAAAAGAGAAAGCTGGCACAAGTTTTTATCGAGTATTAACTCGTTCAGAGATGAGGCCAAAGCCTGGAACAGGGTGAATAGGATTTGAGGGCGCCAAACATATTCACTCCCTCTGGTAAACACACAGGGCGATACACTGCAAGACCAGGCAGACTCACTTGGGGAGTATTTTGAGAACGCGTCAAGTTCAACAAATTATTCACAATCCTTCCTCGAATACAAACAAATAGAAGAACGTAAGCCTTTCAACAGAAAATGTCGTCAAAATCAACCATACAACCGTCCCTTTAGTATTGCAGAGTTCAGAGCTGCCTTGAGCGCATGCAAGAGCTCTGCACCGGGATCTGACAGAATCATGTATGAAATGCTGAAAAACTTACACAATGACACGCAAGTTACACTACTTACACTTTTCAACACTATCTGGGACGCAGGGTACCTTCCGACTGCATGGAAAGAAGCCATTGTGGTCCCTGTTTTAAAACAAGGCAAAGATCCTTCCTCAGTGGCAAGCTACCGCCCGATAGCCCTCACAAGTTGCATGTGTAAGGTATTTGAAAAAAATGATAAATCGGCGCCTCATCCATTTCCTTGAACAGAACAAAATGCTTGATCCTTATCAGTGTGGCTTCAGGGAAGGGCACTCCACAACTGATCACCTTGTACGTATTGAACCAAACATCTGTGACGCATTTGTACACAAACAGTTTTTCCTATCCATATTCCTCGATATGGAGAAGGCATACGACACAACGTGGCGATACGGGATCTTAAGAGACTTGGCGGAAATGGCCATTCATGGTAATATGCTAAACCTCATAGAAAGCTATTTGTCCAATCGCACATTCCGTGTAAAAGTCGGCAATGTACTGTCACGTCCTTTTACACAAGAAACTGGTGTACCCCAGGGAGGCGTGCTTAGCTGCACGCTCTTTATAGTGAAGATGAACACGCTCCGTGCTTCATTACCTCCGGCCATTTTTCACTCTATGTATGTGGACGACATTCAAATAGCTTTTAAATCCTGTAACCTCGCAGTGTGCGAGAGACAGGTACAGCATGGTTTGAACAAAGTATCAAAATGGGCAGAGAAAAACGGATTTAAAATCAATCCTCACAAAAGTTCTTGTGTACTTTTTAAACGAAAGAGAGGCCTGGTCCCGGATCCTTGCTTAGAACTGTGTGGACAACAAATTCCTATCAACAAAGAGCACAAATTCCTAAGTATTATACTTGACGATAGACTCACTTTCATTCCACACATCAAATATCTCAAAGAAAAATGTCTAAAAACAATGAACATAATAAAACTTCTATCCAAGACTACGTGGGGTAGTGACAAAAAGTGTCTAATGAATCTCTACAAGAGCCTAATACGGTCACGATTGGATTATGGGGCCGTAGTGTATAACTCTGCCGCCCCGAGCGCGCTAAGAATGCTGGATCCTGTCCATCATCTAGGTATCCGCCTAGCCACTGGTGCTTTCAGAACAAGCCCGATCGAAAGCCTATATGCCGAATCGAATGAGTGGCCGCTCCACTTACAGAGATGATACGTCAGCTTTACTTATTTCCTTAAAGTGCATTCCATTCCTGAACACCCATGTTTTAATACCATTACCAATATGACGTATGCTACACTTTTCCGCAACCGTCCGTCTATAAGACAGCCTTTCTCGCTGCGTGTGAAGGAGCTTAGCGATGAAATGCATGTCCCACTCCTGGAGCACCGCTTAATGCGCCCAGCCAAGCTATTACCTCCTTGGGACTGGCAGGTCACAGCATGTGACGTATCCTTTCTAAAAGTTTCAAAGCATGCTCCAGAGGTAGAAATTCGAATGCATTTCCTAGAACTTCAGTACAAACACTCGTGCACAGAGTTCTACACAGACGCTTCCAAATCACATGCCGGAGTATCCTATGCAGCCGTCGGTCCTTTTTTTTTCGGAATGCGATGTACTACATCCAGAAACAAGTATCTTTACGGCAGAGGCCTACGCTATATGGTCGGCTGTAAAGTATATAAAGAAAGCAAAACTCCAAAAAGCCGTTATATATACAGACTCCCTAAGTGTGGTGAAGGCCTTAATGTCACCCTACAAACATAAAAATCCTGTACTTACTGAGGTCTATTCCGACATGTGCAAAGCTTATCTATCTAACCAGCAAATCATCATATGCTGGGTACCCGGCCACAGGGGAATCGAAGGTAACGTCTTGGCAGACCAGATGGCTACGTCAATTGCACTCCCTGCTGTTAATAATACTGATTTGGTGCCTCTCACAAATCTGAAACCTTACATACGAAAGAAACTGCGAAACCACTGGCAACGCATGTGGGACGCAGAGATAAATAATAAACTGCACGTTATAAAGCCGCAGTTAGGTTTTTGGCCCTCCCCAACAAAATCTCGGCGTACAGATGTCCTATTCTGTCGCCTCAGAATAGGACACACATTTGGCACCCATAATTATCTGCTTACTGGAAGTGAACCTCCAATCTGTGGTAGATGCGGTGAGATGCTTACTGTCCTCCACGTGCTCCTGGAGTGTCGGGAAGCCGAAACGGAGAGAAAGAAACTTTTTCCGCTTGCTTACAAACATCACATCCCTCTACACCCGGTTATGTTTCTCGGTAAGGAACCGCTTTTTGACACCAAGACAGTCCTGAGCTTCTTAAATGATGTCGTACAACACGTTATATGCCCAAGAAATTCGTAGAGCATCCTCGCTCCAGAGGATGCCGCTGCGATAACAGTTTTGCCTAGCACATGCCTCCAGGCCCTTGTTTTTTCAAGGGCTCTAAGGAGGCAGTAGTGCTCGACCATATCTTATAACCTTATATATATTTTACGCATCGTATCATTCTATTTAAATCCATCTTAATGTTCATAGTACACGTCATAAGTCATCGCCGTAATCTTATTCACAGATTTTGCGCACTTTAGCGCGACCGTTTTTAAGGCCCCTCTACAGCCACGTCACACCAACTTCATCGAACTCATGATTTCACTGCAAGCCCATCAACACGGACATGGCGCTCTTTGGCCACACTTGGCCCTTGCGCCACAAAACATCAAACATTCATTCAACTATATATAACGGTATATAACAGTATAACTCAGTATAACTGCCGCGCTGCCCTTATGAATACGCTTCAATCAAAGGTTCTTTCCGTTAGTAATTTCACTGCACTTAATTTGCTTGAAGAAAAAGCGCTATTTCATATTTTTGTTGTTTTAAAGTGCCACTGGAAATAAGTCTTTTTTTTTCCAGCTCTTTCATTAGCAGCACACACCAAATTGAATGCATTGCAGGTAACTCCAAGACGCCCCCGAGAAGGTTTCTTATGTTTTAAGTTACAAGTTACCCTCAAAGGCTGCAAATAGGAATGAACGCCAACCTTATGCTCGCATTCATTCAAGTAACAAATGTCGACAAACTTCAGTAAATCAAAGAAACCTCACGCTCTGCGAAACTTTCAGGCACAAGATAGATAAAATGAATTACACTTGCACAATATCAAGCCACCCAGTCTTAATGTCGGATAAGGGCTACGTAAAGAAAGTGAGGTGCCTTGTGGTGGTCTCGTGCTGACGATGCCCTCTCGGTGAGCGCATATTTCCCCCCTCATATTTTAAGAGGTTCAATACATACAAGCATTTGTCTCGCAAACCAGATTCTTTTTCAAGGGAATTTTCCACGTCTCAGTAATTTCTTTCGTCGTATTCGAGTGCTGATTGCCGTGTTATAGTTTGTTTACGAAGCTTTCCCTCAAGTCTAAATATTTTAAGGCAGTTTGTCGTGTGCGTATCATGGCCACGCACGCTTATATCGCCTTCCGTCTCTCTACCACGGTTGCGCTTTAAAACCACGGCGCTGCAGGTTTGCTTCAGAGACTTTCCTTTCATTCCCACTTCTCCGCCCTTAAACTGGCTCTCTCAACTACTACACGCAGAGACAAAGCAATCAGCGCGCGCATTAGATCCCATAGATGAGATGAATATTTACAATTATTATTAGCGTTATAATTATATTCGAGTGCTGATTGCCGTGCTATCGTTTGCTAGCGAAGCTTTCCTTCAAGTCTAAATATTTTAAGGCAGTTTGTCGTGTGCGTATCATGGCCACGCACGCTTATATCGCCTTCCGTTTCTCTACCACGGGTGCGCTTTAAAACCACGGCGCTGTAATTTTGCTTCAGAGACTTTCCTTTCCTTCCTTCTACTCCGCCCTTAAACTGGCTCTCTTAACTACTACACACAGATCAAAGCTACAGCGCGCGCATTAGATCCCATAGATGAGATGAATATTTACAATTAGTATTAGGGTTATAATTATATTCGAGTGCTGATTGCTGTGCTATCGTTTGTTACCGAAGCTTTCCCTCAAGTCTAAATATTTTAAGGCAGTTTGTCGTGTGCGTATCATGGCTACGCACGCTTATATCGCATTCCGTTTCTCTACCACGGGTGCGCTTTAAAACCACGGCGCTGCAGTTTTTGCTTTTCTTTTCTTTCCTTCCTTTCTTCTTCTCCGCCCTTAAACTGGCTCTCGCGGACAACATGAGTCTCTTCCACGTAAGTGTGAGGCTCGGAGCAGGAGCTGTGGCGCTTGAAAGTAGCCTGGGGCCTGACGAACCAACCGAGTGAGCTATCTTTCCGGACAACATCGAAGGGTCACGAGTTCAAATCACCTGTTATGTTCCTTTTTTTTCGCCCCTTTCTCTTTCTTTTTTTTCTTTCTTTTAATGTCTTTTCCTTTATTTTATCACTGTACGGGAACCCTCCTAAAAAAAAAAAAGATATATATCTTCAAATATGTATGGCCTCACATGTGCAGGTCATAAATACCAGGTTCTCTAGCCGAGTGCCATCCATGCGGTATAACCGAGCTCAGATTGGTCCACCTTGACTGATCAAATAGGGCACCACTGTAGGTTAAATGAGGCGTACAACTCCTGCGGGACCCGCCGTGGTTGCTCAGTGGAAATGCGGCCGACCACGGCGGCCGCATTTCGATGGGGGCGAAATGCGAAAACACCCGTGTACTTAGAATTAGGTGCAGGTTAAAGAACCCCAGGTGGTCGAAATTCTCGGAGTCCTCCACTACGGCGTGCATAATCAGAAAGTGGTTTTGTCACGTAAAACCCCATAAATTAATTTTTAATTTAACTCCTACGGGGACGGTAAACTATCCGTCTCCAGTGCAAGAGGACCGTGATTCAAATCCCGGTGCCGCGCAATTCTCCACCGGAAAATAAAAAAAAAAAACCGTGTGTTGAGAAAATTGCACAAACAGGCCTGGAGTGCGGCCTGATCCCGGTGACCAGAACCGGTAACGCACTCTCTCACCAGAGCAGGATTGGCCACCCTGGTACAGTACTTGGCCACAACCTCCTATATGAATACAACAATCGAACCCCGGCCCTCAGTCCCCAGCAGCCGCGAAGCAACTGACCACGGCGGCGGTCAGATCTGTGACGCTGCAGAGGGTGCTAAGAATACCTGGCTCCGGACAGGCCGCCATTGGAATCTGAACCTGGCAACGTTTAACGTTAGAACGCTATCTAGTGAGGCGAGTCTAGCAGTGTTATTGGAGGAATTAGAGGGTAGTAAATGGGATATAATAGGGCTCAGTGAGGTTAGGAGGACAAAAAGAAGCATATACAATGCTAAAAAGCGGGCATGTACTGTGTTATCGGGGCTTAGCGGAGAGACGAGAACTAGGAGTCGCATTCCTGATTAATAAGGAAATAGCTGGTAACATACAGCAATTCTATAGCATTAACGAGAGGGTGGCATGTCTTGTTGTGAAACTTAATAAGAGGTACAAAATGAAGGTTGTACAGGTCTACGCTCCTACATCTAGTCATGATGACCAGGAAGTCGAAAGCTTTTATGAAGACGTAGAATCGGCAATGGGCAAAGTCAAAATACACTATACTGATGGGCGACTTCAATGCCAGGGTAGGCAATAAACAGGCTGGAGACAAGTCAGTGGGGGAATATGGCATAGGCTCTAGGAATAGCAGAGGAGAATTATTAGTAGAGTTTGCAGAACAGAATAATATGCGGATAATGAATACCTTTTTCCGCAAGCGGGTTAGCCGAAAGTGGACGTGGAGGAGCCCGAATGGTGAGACTAGAAATGAAATCGACTTCATACTCTGCGCGAACCCTGGCATCATTCAAGATGTAGACGTGCTCGGCAAGGTACGCTGCAGTGACCACAGGATGGTAAGAACTCGAATTAGCCTAGACTTGAGGAGGGAACGACGGAAACTGGTACACAAGAAGCCAATCAATGAGTTAGCGGTAAAACGGAAACTAGAGGAATTCCGGATCAAACTACAGAACAGGTATTCGGCTTAAACTCAGGAAGAGGACCTTAGTGTTGAAGCCATGAACGACAATCTCATGGGCATCATTAAGGAGTGCGCGATAGAAGTCGGTGGTAACGCCGTTAGACAGGAAACCAGTAAGCTATCGCAGGAGACGAAAGATCTGATCAAGAAACGCCAATGTATGAAAGCCTCTAATCCTACAGCTAGAATAGAACTGGCAGAACTTTCCAAGTTAATCAGCAAGCGTAAGACAGCGGACATCAGGAACTATAATATGGATAGAATTGAACAGGCTCTCAGGAACGGAGGAAGCCTAAAAACAGTGAAGAAGAAACTAGGAATAGGCAAGAATCAGATGTGTGCGTTAAGAGACAAAGCCGCCAATATCGTTACTAATATGGATGAGATAGTTCAAGTGGCTGAGGAGTTCTATAGGGATTTATACACTACCAGTGGCACCCACGACGATAGTGGAAGAGAGAATAGCCTAGAGGAATTCGAAATCCCACAGGTAACGCCAGAAGAAGTAAAGAAAGCCTTAGGAGCTATGCAAAGGGGGAAGGCAGCTGGGGAGGATCAGGTAACAGCAGATTTGTTGAAGGATGGTGGTCAGATTGTTCTAGAGAAACTGGCCACCCTGTATACGCAATGCCTCATAACCTCGAGCGTACCGGAATCTTGGAAGAACGCTAACATAATCCTAATCCATAAGAAAGCGGACGCCAAAGACTTGAAAAATTATAGACCGATCAGCTTACTGTCCGTTGCCTACAAAGTATTTACTAAGGTCATCGCAAATAGAATCAGGAACACCTTAGACTTCTGTCAACCAAAGGACCAGGCAGGATTCCGTAAAGGCTACTCAACAATAGACTATATTCACACTATCAATCAAGTGATAGAGAAATGTGCAGAATATAACCAACCCTTATATATAGCTTTCATTGATTACGAGAAAGCGTTTGATTCAGTCGAAACCTCAGCAGTCATGGAGGCATTACGGAATCAGGGTGTAGATGAGCCATATGTAAAAATACTGGAAGATATCTATAGCGGCTCCACAGCCACCGTAGTCCTCCACAAAGAAAGCAACAAAATCCCTATAAAGAAAGGCGTCAGACAGGGAGATACGATATCTCCAATGCTATTCACAGCATGTTTACAGGAGGTATTCAGAGGCCTGGAGTGGGAAGAATTGGGGATAAAAGTTGATGGAGAATACCTTAGCAACTTGGGATTCGCTGATGATATTGCCTTGCTGAGTAACTCAGGAGACCAATTGCAATGCATGCTCACTGACCTGGAGAGGCAAAGCAGAAGGGTGGGTCTGAAAATTAATCTGCAGAAAACTAAAGTATTGTTTAACAGTCTCGGAAGAGAACAGCAGTTTACGATAGGTAGCGAAGCACTGGAAGTGGTAAGGGAATACATCTACTTAGGGCAGGTAGTGGCCACGGATCCGGATCATGAGACTGAAATAACCAGAAGAATAAGAATGGGTTGGGGTGCGTTTGGCAGGCATTCTCAAATCATGAACAGCAGGTTGCCACTATCCCTCAAAAGGAAAGTGTACAACAGCTGTGTGTTACCAGTACTCACATATGGGGCAGAAACCTGGAGGCTTGCGAAAAGGGTTCTGCTGAAACTAAGGACGACGCAACGAGCTATGGAAAGAAGAATGATGGGTGTAACGTTAAGGGATAAGAAAAGAGCAGATTGGGTGAGGCAACAAACGCGGGTAAACGACATCTTAGTTGAAATCAAGAAAAAGAAATGGCCATGGGCCGGACATGTAATGAGGAGGGAAGATAACCGATGGTCACTAGGAGTTACGGACTGGATTCCAAGGGAAGGGAAGCGTAGCAGGGGGCGGCAGAAAGTTATGTGGGCGGATGACATTAAGAACTTTGCAGGGACAACATGGCCACAATTAGTACATGACCGGGGTAGTTGGAGAAATATGGGAGAGGCCTTTGCCCTGCAGTGGGCGTAAATAGGCTGATGATGATGATGAAAGAAAGTGAAGCGGAAACGTCATGAATATTTAACGATGACATGTGCCCAGACCCAGCTTATCTTAGTTTTCATTGGTGTGGATAGGCAATCTTATGTTCTAAAAGAATAAAATACGAAGGTTAGCAAGCTATGAGAACATTTAATTCGCCGCAACTCTTGAACCACGCAAATATGCTTCTGAAATCTCTGACGTCAGAATAATTTATAGCGGCGCTGGGGCTTCTATACTAGACATGCAGCAAAAGACAAAATGTTTGATGTTGCAAATGCTAAACCTATTCCTCTAAGAAAGAAGAAATATTAAATATTTTGTGGTTCATTAGCCAACTCATTGTAAGGGTGAAACGAAACAGACATAAACTACGTCGTTCGCCTATAGAGTCATATCCCCTGCAGGCTTCTACCCTCTTAATCAATGGCAAGTAACCCCTAAACGCTGCCCACATGATGATATTTTTTGCACACGCACATCACGAAAGGCTGGAAACTAGCCTATTGGCAGCTCCGCTGTGAACGTTTAAACGAAATGCTATGGAATAAAGGTACATAAATGCCATTCTGATGCAAAAAATGACTAATAGCGAATTGGTTTTTAACTAGAAAACAAGGAGCTCACAACATACCCAAATTTCTCACGATGGCAATGCTTTTATTTATCAACTTGTGATTGCGCATGCTTTCAGCGATTTTTTCTTTCCTGGTATCTCCACTCAAAGAGGACAAATCTCGTATGCATCAAAGCGCCTACGACAATCATTTTGTATGTTTTATACTACTACTAATGAGGTGGCGTGAGTAATAAAGAATTCAAAAAGAGCAAGCGCTAGCAAAGACAACATTCATCCCTGTCATGCCAAACTAATTTATAAATCAATGTCAGTTTTTTTCATTCTCAAATTATTCACCTCCGTACTTGAAACAGTCACCTGGCCTCCCCAGCTTAAACGTGCTAAGGTTACTGCAGTTTTTAAGAAAAGTGATCGCTCATTGCTGTTTATCTACAGGCCAATCTGTGTTTTTCCCTTCTTTAGCAAGATCAATGAAAAAATAATGATGGATTGAAGAAATTTTTAAAAAAATTTAATATGCTTCCACCTGACCGATTTGCATTTGCATTCGGTTGCCTTGTAAAAGTACGCCCCACTAGCTAAAAGAATGCGCGCGACACCACGAGCGCGGCGAGCGTCTGCGCGGCAGAAACGCACATGTAGGCGAGTTCACAATAGCATTTTGTGGGCCTTGTCCCCCACGATTGGCGTCCCAAGGTGTCTCGTTCCATTCGATACTTCTCGTGAAAACGCGCGTTCCGCGTAGACCATTACGTCTTTCATCGAGGGTGTCGCGGAGATAGAAGCTGTTTTGCCTTGGAAGCTTTTTGGCAGACAGTCCGTGCGTATGCCTGTTAGTGTGACAAATCCAACGCCGATCTCAAGTGCCAGGCATGTCGAATACGGACGAGAAGCTACCGGTTACCTTGAGCATTATAGTTCTAGTTTGTTCTTGTGCAACGCCGACGTTTCCAGAAAGCTGACGAGAAGGCTTTAGGTGCTCGCTCTCTGGCGGTACAGGGAAACTGGCTCCCTCTCTGGCGGCCAGGCACACACAATACTTAGCCGCCGGCACGCAACTCCTTGGGCTTGAAATCGATGTTGTATTTGCCATGCTGACATGCATACGCGCGGACTGTCTCCAAAAGGATTCCATTGCGAAGCCACTTCTACCTACGCGTCTCGACAGCGGCGCGGGAAGGCTTCATGAAGACGGCTTTATTGGCTGAATATGGACTCTGAGATTTTATTGCGTGCGTGTACCTGCTCGATCTCAGAGGCCATACATTACGACTCTTTGGGTGTGAGACACGTGGTGCCACCACCGCGCGGCTCGCTTCTGATTGGTGCCCTTTATGCGGTAGCCGCGAAGAAGAGGGTCTCGCACCCATTCGTGCAGTTGCCGCGCGTTGCAGCCGCGTTTCGTGAATCTTGTGTTTCGCGACTGCATCGCTCGCCGCCCTCGGCGCTTTGGGTGCGTTTTTGTCGCTAGTGTGAACGCACCTTTGCTGACCAATTAAAGAAGTTCATTGTTGAAGGTAAATTCGCCGGTTTCATATTTGTAGATGTTTCAAAGGCATTCGATGGCAATGAACACGAGATTGGTAATGTTAAACTACATTCAATAGTTATAACAGGTCCTCGTTTAGTACCAGGTTGTTAGTGTTTGGGGTGCTTATTCTAAACCAAAAATGACAAATTTAACCTTGCCACAAGGGTCCATTTTGGGCCCGTTACTCTCTTTAGTTTATATTAAAGTTCTACCTAACTGGCTCGCTTCTTCTTAGGGTACAACGACATGCCATTGACACAACAATGAATAAATCTGGTGAATGTTGGTCAACCGTTATAACCGGCATTAATAGACATCTTCATAAATTAGTAGAATGCTGTAAATTGAATAGACTTACCAATATTCTTACTAAAACTAAACTTCAAGTATTCTGATTCCAAAATTAATCATCACATTTCATTCCGCCCATTTTCGTTGGTAACCATTTATTATCGGCAAGTGAAGATTAACATACGTCTTAAAATTGACTGTAACCTAAAATTTTAACGGCATATAACTGATATAAAAAAGAATCTATAACATAGAACACACATTCACATTAGGGAACGTCTGCTGCATTGTTAGAGCTGCTGCAGTATACTTTCGACATTATCTACATTTGCAGAGATGGAATTACATATCTTCATGTATCCTTTTCGTTTACCCTCTTGAGCATTTACCCTCGCCAATTCACTTAACCGCTATATATATGAAACGTAGCGACACTTTTCCAGGTTTTGGTTTGTGCTTTTTCTTTTCTTTGTTGTTTTCTCGCGAGGAGTCGGAATAGAATTGGATAAGATAGAGACCGTGTTCCACGATGTTTGCGTCGATAATTCGTGCTCTCCTCTTCACCAATTATTAGACAGACAAGACGCGATCTGTCGCGGTTAGTCTAACCAACGCGCTGCCTTTATGAAAACGGTTCAAAGGGAGTACGTCTCTCCGTTATTTTTTACTGTACTTCACTTGAAGAAAAAAGCGCTATTTCATATTTACGTCATTCTAATATTCCCGTGGTACAAAGTCTTCTTTTCCCATCTCTCTGGCTAGCAGCACGCACCAAATTGAAGGCATTGTATGTTACTCTTAAAGGGACCCTGAAACGATTTTGACGATTTTCTACAAACGTACTGAGTCGTTAGAGTAGGTCCTTCTGATCATTAATTGACACATCTAAGTGCTCCGCGTAAAGCGTGTAATTTATTATAAGGTTTTAAAAATGCACATCGCTGCCGATCGGAGCACGCTGCTCGGTGGAATTTTAAGCCGCCCCTACCCATATGACGAAAATCACCCATATGACGTCAGTGGGGCGAGCTATCCGATTGGCTGACCAGGGTGCGTGATCAATAATTTTTCCAACTTTATGGTAAACAAATGATCTTCGTAGTAGTTGGAATGTTAGTTCATTTGTTTTTATAAATAGAAAGTAACATAAAGAGAATGCACAAGAACGATTTTTCAATACAATTAAGCACTTCCGGCACACAGCAAGTGTCGTCTGCTTGTGTGACAACGTACTCCATTTTGACGAGAGCTCCGCGGTCAGAGTCGGTCTCAGTCTTTTCGCGAGCACTATGATTCGACTTTGTTGCTTTGTGGACTGCAAACGTAGCGACTGGCAATATGTCAAGCTGCGACATCGTGTCCCTCTGCAAGGCAGCATACGAGCGAGCTGGCTGCTGCGCATCGGACTGCCGCTATCCGATCGGCGCCAGGGTTTGCGCGTTTGTGGCCGTCACTTTACACCGGAAGATTACTAACGCAATAGCGTTTCGCGAGTCCGGTATTAGAGCAAATGCAAGCGCAAGGGGACAGGGTCTGGCCGCTTGACTGAGCCGTAACGGGATGAGCCATGGGATGAGCAGAATCGCAAATGCGAATGGTCTGCACGGTGCAGCCACCTGGTGGCACAGAGCTCAACCATTCACAGTAGCAGTAACGAAGTGTATTCTTCTTTGGCTGCTGGTGTGTATTTTTCGCAGGAGTGTAATCATCAACACTTTGTTTTTTATAAATGTTTAAAATGTTTTACACTTGGTTAGAGCAATATTAACGCTTTGTTTGGCTGGTTAAGCGCTGCGCCAACAAGTTGCTGGACCGTGCAGACCGATCAGGCCGCACGTACGTCTACTCTAAAGTTCCTTCATCAGCTTGAGTTTATGCCTCCAGACATTTGCCGAAATGACCAGCTTGCCTGTGGTTACCGGAATACCAGACACGTTCGGCGCTACGACAGAATGCTCGCGACGCACGCTGCTTCGATAGCTATCGCTTGGGGTCGACGGCCAAGCGGCTAGCGGAGATGTTACACGCGGGCGGGGGCGGGCTCCAAAACAACCGGAAGTGGACGATGTGACGTCGCATCGTGACGCGAAACCAGTGAAGGCGGAGCTTAGCCCCGATCACTCGGCGAACGAGTTGAGGAGGAAAAGAATGACTAGGGAGGAGGGTAACTTCTAATCGCTTGTAGCTCCATTAATACGTAACGCTTCACTTAAATTGTGGTGTGAATGTTCTACTTAAGCTGTACCCTACGCGTCTACAAAATTTGTCCGAACCGTTTCAGGGGCCCTTTAAGAGGAAGCTTTAGCTTGAGAGCTCCTCTCTAAATACATGAAAGAGGAGAATTCGTTTTTCTCGGCAGCCACTGCACCAAATTTGGCCGGGTTTGTTGCATTTAAAAGAAAAAATTAAAATTTAGTGACTGTTTGTTTCAAATTTTCGATTTAGGTAGTTAACTTTTTATTAAGAATTCGCAAAAATCAAAAATTTTTAAAAAACGAAACTATCAAGTTTACAACTCTGTAATTCAGCAACAAAAATGATATCGCAATTTTCTGAATTTCTGTAATAGCTCATCTAAAGCGGACAAATTTGATTTCTTACACATGAATGTCAAAATATTTATTAATATGTAATTACAACTTTTGCATAACCCTCGCAAACAACGTAACAAATTCACGTAAGATGTAAAATGACATGTGAAATTTGTCCGCTTTGAATGATCTAATTGATGCCGTTTACAGAACCGCGATATCTGTTCTTGATGCAGAGCTATTAGTTTGTAAACTTCGTGCTTCTAATTTTTTCATACTGTCGAATATTTGAAAATCATTTAACAATACTTTAGTCCTAAATCGAAATTCCGCTTCCAACAGTCACTAGAATTTAACATTTTCTGTAGGGGTTATTTCAAGAAAGCGTTTTTGCGTTTTACATGTATTTGAATCGGCCGCGTCGGAGTTCGTCCCGAGGTGAAGCTTCCTCTTCGGAATGAAAGGAATTCATGGAGCCGAATATCTCTGTGCGGCTTACGTAAGCTATCACGGCTAGCAACCGTGCTTGCTCTGACTACTCCACCCACTTGTGTCTTAAATTATTCTGAGCAAGGCTTGCCGAGACACATAGAAACAATTGTACAGTACTTCATGGCTTATTTAGATGCTTAAGTCAGGCATGATCAAATATCGCGTAATTTGTGCCTAGAGTTGTCCCATTGAAGTTCTTGCTCCAGATGGGTGTCGAAAAAATGCGTAAATTCGAGAAAAGCACGAATTTACTAATCATGATATATTCGGATGGTTGCTTGAGAGCACGCTATGGACTAGCCAAAGAGGATGAAAAAAATTGCAGCTGTCCTTAGGTATCACCTCAGAGACACGAATGCAAAACCTTATAAAGCGTACTGTTATTCTCCTTAATCCACCTCAAACCTCCCGAATCCACCCTAATTCTCTTCAATCGATCTTAATAATGCCTAATTTTTCTTATTCCTAATATACCCTCATTACGCCTTAATCGGCAGGAACGGTGCGATAGGGACGCGCGTGCGCTGCCCCATTAATATTTTCGCTTAAAACCAGCTCTTAAACAGACAATACATTGAATGCCTGTGAGCTAGTGGCTGTGCGTCTCTACCTAAACAAGATCCACCGCATCCCTTTCGTGTTTGTGGCGACAGCTCTGCGAGCAATGTGTAGATTCATTCGCGCCCAAATTGCCACCATAGCCCTTGTGTCCCGCGATATTATCTCTAACCAAGCCACTACGCCACGGTAAATATGAAATATAGCTTACATTTGTCAATTTTTGGAAAGTGTATTTTATTTTATTCGTTCATTTCTAGCAAGGAGTTGCAGTAAATTTGGAAATGTTACAGGCAGTGTTCCCCGTGTTTGTGTCAATAATTTGGGTCCTCCTATTGCGCAGTTCTCAAACAGGCAAGAAGCGATTTATCACTAGCATTCTAATTTAGATGTTGCCTTATGAATGCTGTTCAATCAAAGGACTCACGTCTTTCCATTGCTAATTTAACTGTACTTTGCATGAACAAAAAGCGCTATTTCACATATATTCGATTTATAGATGTGAACTAGCATTATGTAAACAGAATGCATTGCATGGTATTGAGGGCGTGCTAAAAATTACTTTGTGTGTCTTGATCTGCAAGTTTCACGCTAAGGCTACATACAGCAATGAGCGCCTTTTTTAAGCTCCTGTGTATTGAAATAACAACGGTCTGGAAACATAAAGGAAAGAAAGTCAAACTC